>NC_092334.1:319732500-320032500 GCF_046630445.1 Rutidosis leptorrhynchoides
TGGTGTTTAAGAAAGACAATTATACATGCACTTAGTTGTTGGATTTTCTGAACAGTCTCCAATTATATTGGAACCAAAAGGATCCTGCCTCTCCGTAGTCGACCTGGCCACCTAGATACGAAGTAATCTGTAAGAAGTCCTATCAGTTGAAATATCTGATAAGGTTAGCGACCGAATTTCAAAAATAATTGTTTTTATTAAATTATCGATCCTTTTAGTCAATTAATATTTTCTAAAAGTTACTTTTCAAGTCTTTTTAAAAAGAAAATCTAAAAAAAATGAAACATCAAAATACTCTTGCTTCTATGCATAAGTCATGCTTAGAAGAAAGTCGAGGACCAATCACCTTAGGAACCGAAGAAATTCCTGAAATCAGTTCACACATGATCAAACTGGTCAGTATGATCTGTAAATTTCAAGGAATACCGACTGACGATCCAAACTTTTACTTAAACAAATTTATAAGTCTGGTTGACTCTTTTAAGAAGGAAGAAAACAAGAAAAACATTTTGAAACTTTATTTTTTTCAATATTCTCTGGCTACACATGCTTTAGCATGGTTTGATGAGCTTAACCCGAATTCAATACATTCATGGGAAGAACTAGCCACCAAGTTTCTAAACACATTTTATCTACCCTCCCTGCAAACCTGTTTAAGAAATGACATCACAAACTTTTCTCAAAAAGAAAACGAGTCATTGTGTCTAGCCTAGAATAGAGTAACGGTGATGCTTAAAAGATGTTCGAATAATTCGTTAAGTCGGGTAGACATAATCTGTACGCTTTACAATGGTTTGACCAAGGATGATAAGTATCTCCTAGACATGGCCTGGTAAGGCAACTTCATGTCACGAACAGCAGACGAAGCATGGAATTTCTTAGACACGATAGCTGCACAACAGGAATATTGGAGCAATGAAGCTGCTGAGAAGGATGACGTCTTCACTCATACGGTAAAAATGCAAGAAACCAGGTTACAAGATCTCACCCTCACTCTTCAAAGTTTACCAATTCCTAAAAGTTCCGATGCTACTAGAACCAATCTAAGGTATCCTTACCCAAGATGGGCACATAAACAGCAAAACAGCTCGGACAATAATATAATCTTCCCAGTACACCAACCTACTCTCCACTCTAAATAAATTTTATTCGAATTTATGAAAAAGCAATACATGATAAATCTTCAAGTCATAGAATATCAAAATAAGTTCGATACTTTGATAAAGACTTTTGAAGAATTAATAGTCAATTTCCAGCTTACGCACAAACGTTTAACCACTAAAGTTGATATAGAGTGTAGTGAGTTTAATGCCCTAGTAGTCACTAGAGGTGGGAAGGAAACAATTGTTAATATACCCATATAAGACTTTTCCGATAAGGAACCTGTGTCAATTGACCCTGTTGTCAATCCACCGGAACCTATCTCTCCTAAGACCCCGGAAATTATTCTGCGCGCCCGCATACCTTTCCCAGATAGGCTTAGGAAGGAAAAACAAGAAGCGAAATTCGCTAAGTATTGGGATATTATCAAGAATCTGCATTTGAATGTTAGACTAGTAGATGCTTTAGTAGAAATGCCAAACTGCGCTAAATTTTTGAAAGAACTACTTTCAAACAAAGAGAGATTAAGAGAGATATTTAGCTTGCCCTTAAGTGAAGAATGTTCATTAGTGTTACACATGGTATTCCCCCTAAGTTAGGAGATACGAGAAGATTTACAGTACCTTGCTACCTACAAGATGTCCAAATTTGCAATGTATTAGCAGAATTAGGAGCCAGTGTAAACCTAATGCCCTATTCATTATTCAGAAAGCTAGGATTAAATGACTTAAGACCTACCAGAATGACTATCTAACTCGCGAACAAATCATTTAAGATTCCTCGAGGAATAGCTGAAGATGTCCTAGTCAGATTGGATAAGTTTGAATTCCCCATTGATTTCGTCATTATGGATATTGAGGAAGACACGAAGGTCTCACTCATACTTGGCAGACCATTCCTAAATACTGCCAAGACCGTAATTGATGTACATGAGAAATCATTGAAATTAAGAGTAGGAAGTGAGGAAGTCACATTCAATGTTGACTGTCTCATGAACCATCCTCGTGAAGAAGATCTAAATCTCGCTGATTCTTTTCAAGAACTCGTCAACGAATACCTGGAAGAAACCATGGCTATATGTAGTCAAGATCAAATTTCTAAGGATCCATTCTTTATACCTCCTAAACAAAATCTCGACATCCATTCAGCCATAAACCTTAGTCAACATAAATCTCTCCTCTTCGAAAGTAATTTTCTTGGTAAGACTATCCAGATAGCGCCACTAGGACAAGGCATTCCCCTACCTCTGTTAAAGAGAAGACCGAATGAAGAGACAGATTTCATTCTGGTATTTCAGGAACCGTCGTCAAAAGAGGACTGTGTCGAAATTCCTAAACCAACCTTCGAAACTAAGGAAGACGTTTCTGAAGAGGAAGCATTAAGATGGACAATTTCCAAAAACAAAGAACAGATAGCATCAGTGACCGCTATTAAAGAAGAAACAGAATTCTATGAGAGATATGACTCGTTAGACCGAAAGGAAATAGCTAGACATGATTGAACATTCTATAGAAGTCTTCGTGGATGACTTCTCAGTCTTTGGTACTACCTTTGATTCGTGCCTTTATAACCTTGACAAGATGCTCACCTGGTGTGAAGATTCGAATTTAGTTTTGAATTGGGAGAAATGTCACTTCATGGTAAAATAAGGAATAGTTTTAGGACATAAGATTTCAAAGTCAAGAATAAAAGTCGATAAGGCTAAGATTGAGACCATAACTAAACTTCCAGAACCTACCATAGTAAAAGCGGCAAGGATTTTCCTTGGATACACCAGTTTCTACTGACGTTTCATCAAAGATTTCTCAAAGGTCACACGACCTATTATCCAACTCCTCCGAAAGGAAGTTCCATTTGTCTTTGATGAAGAATGTATCAAAGCATTCAAATATCTGAAGGAACAGCTAACACATGCACCCATCATGATAGCTCCTGACTGGAGTTTACCATTCGAAATCATGTGTAATGTGAGTGACTTCGCAATTGGAGCTGTACTCGAACAACGGAAAGATAAGAACTTTTATCCAATCTATTATGCCAGCAAGACCTTAACCAGAGCTCAAGAGAATTACACCACCACGAAAAAGGAGCTTCTAGCAGTAGTATTCGCCTTCGAAAAATATCATTCCTATCTCATCCTATCCAAAACTACGGTTTACACAGATCATTCAGCCCTTAAATATCTATTTACTAAGCGAGACGCTAAACCAAGACTCCTACGATGGATCTTACTCCTTCAGGAATTCGATATTGAAATCAAAGATAAAAAAGGAGCAGAGAACGTTGTAGTAGATCATCTTAGTCGTTTGGAAAACCCAGCGATGGAACAAGTTGCTGAACAAGATATTAGAGACAAATTTCTGAAAGAACAGCTCATGAGCTTAGGACAAGCTAACATAGGATCACAATTCACTAATACTCCTTGGTACGCTAACATAGCCAACTACCTAGTTGCTGGAATAGTACAAAAAGGAATGAGCACATCCCGAAGAAGGAAGTTCTTTAGGGATGCTAAGTACTACTACTGGGAAGATCCTTACCTGTTTAGAATTTGCCCTGATCAGATAATCAGGTTGTGCGTAGATGAGAAACAAGCAGTAAGGATTCTTCACCAATGTCACCACGGACCAACTAGAGGTCATCATGGAGCAAACTTAAACGCAAGAAAACTCTACGAATCAGGATTTTATTGGCCGTCTATATTCTAAGATGCGCAAGAGCTTGTAAAGCGTTGCAAAGCATGCCTAGGGCAAGGCATTATCTCTATGAAGAATGAGATGCCCCGGACTAATATCCAAGCTTGCGAGATCTTTGATATATGGGGATTAGAATTTATGGGGCCATTCCCCAAGTCTAATGGGAAAGAGTATGTCCTCGTAGCAGTACATTACGTCTCCAGATGGGTCGAAGCCCAAGCATTTCTAACCAATGATGCCAAGGTCGTCATCAACTTCCTGAAGAGACTCTTCTACCGATTTGGAGCTCCCCGCGCTATAATAATGATAGAGACACACACTTCTGTAATACCCAAATTATGAAGGTGATGTAACAATACGGAGTTACCCACAAAATGTCCACTGCCTATCATCCACAGACTAATGGACAAGCAGAGGTCACCAACAAAGCACTCAAGAGAATTCTAGAATGTACCGTCAGCCATCATGGAAATAAATGGGTCGAGAAACTAGATGATGCTCTGTGGGCATTCCAGACTGCTTAAAAAAAATCCTCTAGGAACTGCACCCTACCGCATGATCTATGGAAAATCCTGTCACCTTCTGGTGGAACTAGAGTATAAAGCTCTCTAGGCATTGAAATCCTGTAACCTTGATCCTTTAGTAATCTCTAGGCATCGGAAGATGTAGATTAATGAACTCACTAAATTAAGAGACCAAGCGTATGAGACGTCATATATCTACAAGGAACGGACGAAGCTGACACACGATGCAAAACTGATACCTACAAAGTTCGCTCCCAGAGATAAAGTTCTACTCTTTAATTCTCGATTCAAGAAGTTCGCTGGAAAATTTAGATCAAGAAGGAGTGGGCCATACAAAGTTATACATGCTTTTTCATAAGGAGCCGTGGAATTAGGAGGACCTACTAGTAACTTCAAAGTCAATGGCCACTGTTTAAAAGCTTATCTAGAAGACCACGACAAGGAGGAGCACCTCTTCTCCTTTGATCCATTCTGAAGACCTGACAAGAAAATTCGAGTTGTAACGACTTGATAAATAAAGGGCTCTTGGGAGGCACCCCTTGCTTATCCTTTTTATTTTCTTAATTTTTATTTCAAAATGTCTACAAAAGTATTATCTATGTGCACTAACACTAAGCGCCATACTTGCACTTAGTACTTACAAGTTTGTTGAATGTATTCAGGCAAAATGCCAAGTTTAGGAGCTTCCGTTTGCATTCCGGTTCGCAGGAGGAGGACTCCTATGGTTTACTTATCGGAAAGCAGCGCTGATCAGCACAGGCCGTCAATAGGGCAGTTAGGCCCAAGGCGTTTGATCCTGGAGAGTGTTGAGGAGGACATTAGTACGGCACCGCCAGCTGTAGTGACCCGAACTTTTCCATGTTTATATATATTAATTGAGATTGATATTTACATGATTAAATGTTTCCAACATGTTAAGTAATCAAACTTGTTAAGACTTGATTAATTGAAATATGTTTCATATAGACAATTGACCACCCAAGTTGACCGGTGATTCACAAACGTTAAAACTTGTAAAAACTATATGATGACATATATATGGATATATATATATAGTTAACATGATACTATGATAAGTAAACATATCATTAAGTATATTAACAATGAACTACATATGTAAAAACAAGACTACTAACTTAATGATTTTTAAACGAGACATATATGTAACGATTATCGTTGTAAAGACATTTAATGTATATATATCATATTAAGAGATATTCATACATGATAATATCATGATAATATAATAATTTAAAATCTCATTTGATATTATAAACATTGGGTTAACAACATTTAACAAGATCGTTAACCTAAAGGTTTCAAAACAACACTTACATGTAACGACTAACGATGACTTAACGACTCCGTTAAAATGTATATACATGTAGTTTTTTAATATGTATTTATACACTTTTGAAAGACTTCAATACACTTATCAAAATACTTCTACTTAAAAAAAATGCTTACAATTACATCCTCGTTCAGTTTCATCAACAATTCTACTCGTACGCACCCGTATTCGTACTCGTACAATACACAGCTTTTAGATGTATGTACTATTGGTATATACACTCCAATGATCAGCTCTTAGCAGCCCATTTGAGTCACCTAACACATGTGGGAACCATCATTTGGCAACTAGCATGAAATATCTCATAAAATTACAAAAATATGAGTAATCATTCATGACTTATTTACATGAAAACAAAATTACATATCCTTTATATCTAATCAATACACCAACGACCAAAAACACCTACAAACACTTTCATTCTTCAATTTTCTTCATCTAATTAATCTCTCTCAAGTTCTATCTTCAAGTTCTAAGTGTTCTTCATAAATTCTACAAGTTCTAGTTACATAAAATCAAGAATACTTTCAAGTTTGCTAGCTCACTTCCAATCTTGTAAGGTGATCATCCAACCTCAAGAAATCTTTGTTTCTTACAGTAGGTTATCATTCTAATACAATGTAATAATCATATTCAAACTTTGGTTCAATTTCTATAACTATAACAATTTTATTTCAAGTGATGATCTTACTTGAACTTGTTTTCGTGTCATGATTCTGCTTCAAGAACTTCGAGCCATCCAAGGATCCGTTGAAGCTAGATCCATATTTCTCTTTTCTAGTAGGTTTATCCAAGGAACTTAAGGTAGTAATGATGTTCATAATATCATTCGATTCATACATATAAAGCTATCTTATTCGAAGGTTTAAACTTGTAATCACTAGAACATAGTTTAGTTAATTCTAAACTTGTTCGCAAACAAACGTTAGTCCTTCTAACTTGACTTTTAAAATCAACTAAACACATGTTCTATATCTATATGATATGCTAACTTAATGATTTAAAACCTGGAAACACGAAAAACACTGTAAAACCGGATTTACGCCGTCGTAGTAACACCGCGGGCTGTTTTGGGTTAGTTAATTAAAAACTATGATAAACTTTGATTTAAAAGTTGTTATTCTGAGAAAATGATTTTTATTATGAACATGAAACTATATCCAAAAATTATGGTTAAACTCAAAGTGGAAGTATGTTTTCTAAAATGGTCATCTAGACGTCGTTCTTTCGACTGAAATAACTACCTTTACAAAAACGACTTGTAACTTATTTTTCCGACTATAAACCTATACTTTTTCTGTTTAGATTCATAAAATAGAGTTCAATATGAAACCATAGCAATTTGATTCACTCAAAACGGATTTAAAATGAAGAAGTTATGGGTAAAACAAGATTGGATAATTTTTCTCATTTTAGCTACGTGAAAATTGGTAACAAATCTATTTCAACCATAACTTAATCAACTTGTATTGTATATTATGTAATCTTGAGATACCATAGACACGTATACAATGTTTCGACCTATCATGTCAACACATCTATATATATTTCGGAACAACCATAGACACTCTATATGTGAATGTTGAAGTTAGCTATACAGGGTTGAGGTTGATTCCAAAATATATATAGTTTGAGTTGTGATCAATACTGAGATACGTATACACTGGGTCGTGGATTGATTCAAGATAATATTTATCGATTTATTTCTGTACATCTAACTGTGGACAACTAGTTGTAGGTTACTAACGAGGACAGCTGACTTAATAAACTTAAAACATCAAAATATATTAAAAGTGTTGTAAATATATTTTGAACATACTTTGATATATATGTATATATTGTTATAGGTTCATGAATCAACCAGTGGCCAAGTCTTACTTCCAGACGAAGTAAAAATCTGTGAAAGTGAGTTATAGTCCCACTTTTAAAATCTAATATTTTTGGGATGAGAATACATGCAGGTTTTATAAATGATTTACAAAATATACACAAGTACGTGAAACTACATTCTATGGTTGAATTATCGAAATCGAATATGCCCCTTTTTATTAAGTCTGGTAATCTAAGAATTAGGGAACAGACACCTTAATTGACGCTAATCCTAAAGATAGATCTATTGGGCCTAACAAACCCCATCCAAAGTATCGGATGCTTTAGTACTTCGAAATTTATATCATATCCGAAGTGTGTCCCGGAATGATGGGGATATTCTTATATATGCATCTTGTTAATGTCGGTTACCAGGTGTTCACCATATGAATGATTTTTATCTCTATGTATGGGATGTGTATTGAAATATGAAATCTTGTGGTCTATTATTATGATTTGATATATATAGGTTAAACTTATAACTCACCAACATTTTTGTTGACGTTTTAAGCATGTTTATTCTCAGGTGATTATTAAGAGCTTCCGCTATCGCATACTTAAATAAGGACGAGATTTGGAGTCCATGCTTGTATGATATTATTCAAGAAACTTATTTTGTTGTAACATATTTGTATTGTAAACCATTATGTAATGGTCGTGTGTAAACAGGATATTTTAGATTATCATTATTTGATAATCTACGTAAAGCTTTTTAAACCTTTATTGATGAAATAAAGGTTATGGTTTGTTTTAAAATGAATGCAGTCTTTGAAAAACGTCTCATATAGAGGTCAAAACCTCGCAACGAAATCAATTAATATGGAACGTTTTTAATCAATAAGAACGGGACATTTCAGTTGGTATCCGAGCGTTGGTCTTAGAGAACCAGCATTTTGCATTAGTGTGTCTTATCGAGTTTGGTAAGATGCATTAGTGAGTCTGGACTTCGACCGTGTTTACTTGAAAAATGATTGCTTAACAAATTTTGTTGGTAACTATATATTTTTAACATGTGAATATTATGTGATATATTAATCTCTTAACGCGTTTGATATTATGTGATAGATGTCTACCTCTAGAACAAGTCCCATTGACTCACCTAATAATAATGAAGAGTCAAATGTAAATTGGAATGATTCGTGGACTGATTCACAAGTTCCCGAAGAGGAACCGGAAGAAGAGTCAGAACCGGAAGAAGAATCGGAACCAGAAGAAGAATCGGAACCGGATGAAGAAATAGAACCTGTGGGGGAAATAATAAAACGGTTAAGTAAAAGAAAATCCTCAACCAACCGACCAAGGTTAATTATGGTCAATGGTGTTTCTGCCAAGGAAGCAAAATATTGGGAGGATTACCAATTCTCCGATGAATCGGATTCCGACGAGAATTCCGATGATGTTATAGAAATTACCCCAACTGAATTTAAAAAGGCAAAAGAAAATAATAAGGAAAAGGGCATAAAAATAGAGAAATCTAATTCCAACCCCGATGAACTTTATATGTATCGTCAACCCCCGAAGTCCTTAAGTTGTAACAATGACCCGGGAACCTCTAAACCACCAGGTTTTTCTAAACCAATGTGGAAAACGACGGCTCGTATTAGGGGAACATCATATATCCCTAGAAACTTGGCAAAACGAACCAAAACCGAAGAAGAAGAAACAAGCGAGTCGGAATAAGATAGTTGTATTCTTGTGGTGTAATATATGTAATATAGTGTGCTTATGCTTTATGATATATGTAAAAATTGCTTGTATTAATAAGTATTTTTTTTATGAATCTAACCCTTGTCTATTTTACAGTATAAAAACACAAAATGGATAGACAACCCAATATTTTAAGAGACCTACCCGGAGACATGATTGATGAAATCTTGTCTAGAGTCGGTCAGAATTCTTCGGCACAACTATTTAAGGCGAGATCAGTTTGTAAGACATTCGAAGAACGTTCCAAGAATGCCTTGGTTTATAAAAGGCTTTCGTTCGAAAGATGGGGGATATCACATTGGGAAATCCATAAGTTACGATGTGTTTACTTTGACGCATATATTGCGGGGAACCCAAATGCTATTTTACGCAATGGGTTAAGAAATTATTTTGACTCAATATATCCGAATATTGGACTTCGTGATTTAGAAAAAGCGGCTAACATGCAACATAAAGAAGCATGTTATGCTTACGGATTAGTAATGTTCGCTTCTCACCAAAGTGAGAACAAGAACATCGGGCTACAACTATTAAACAAAACGTTCCCACAAGTGACGGAGTCGGTAATTGGGGTAAGAAATGAGGTTTTTAGATTGTTACGGGACTGTTGGACATTACGTAACCCTCGTCCCTTTGACGACGTTACAACACGCTGTCTTATCAACGGCCATAACGGTTATGTTCCACAAGACCAAGGATGGGAAGTAATCCTAGTAAAACCAGAATGCATGACTTGTTTCTGGACGTATGAATTACGTGTCTTTATTGCCTTTGCTGAACGACTTGTGTACTAGCTAGAATTATCTTCACAACCATCTTGTATCAAATTTATTGTGTGCTATATTTCATGCTATATGTAAAATAAGCGGTATTGAAAGTTTGTAAAATATTGTGTAAAAGTTTGAACGCGAAATATTATTATAATCAGTTTTTCATATAGAGTTGTAGTAGTTGAATTGTATATTAGCAACTAAGTATGAACTTAACGGGTAGGTACTACCCGAATTTAAACTTATAAAACGCTAATATGAAGAAAAAGCTTTTATAAATGAGTTCATATTATGCTACGAAATACTATTAACTACTCTTAATATTCTGTATGATTAACTTGTTCCATTTGACTATTTTGAAGGAAATGGAACCGATAACTCGACACACCGTGAATATGAATGAAGAGGAATTCCGTACTTTCCTAGCTTCAAACATAGCCGCAGTTCAGGTTGCGCTACATACCAACAATAACCTTGGATCTAGCAGTACAGGAAATCGTGTAGGATGCACCTACAAAGAATTCACTGCCTGCAAACCTTTAGAATTTGATGGAACCGAAGGACCGATCGGATTGAAACGGTGGATCGAGAAGGTCGAATCGGTGTTTCCCATAAGTAAGTGTACTGAAGAGGAAAAAGTGAAGTACGCTACGCATACCTTCACAGGTTCTGCGTTAACATGGTGGAATACCTATCTAGAGCAAGTGGGACAAGACGATGCGTACGCACTACCGTGGTCAGCATTCAAGCACTTGATGAACGAGAAGTACCGTCCCAGAACCGAGGTCAATAAGCTCAAGACAGAACTTAGAGGGTTACGAACCCAAGGATTTGATATTACCACGTACGAAAGACGATTCACAGAATTGTGCCTATTGTGTCCGGGAGCATTCGAAGATGAGGAAGAGAAGATCGACGCATTTGTGAAAGGATTACCCGATAGAATCCAAGAAGATATAAGTTCACACGAGCCCGCCTCCATACAACAGGCATGTAGAATGGCTCACAAACTAGTGAACCAGATTGAAGAAAGAATTAAAGAACAGACTGCTGAAGAGGCCAATGTGAAGCAAGTCAAAAGAAAGTGGGAGGAAAACGGTGATAAGAATCACCAATACAACAACAACAGCAATTACAACAATAATCGCAACAATTATCCCAACAATCGCAACATCAATCGCAACTACAACAAACGGCCCAATAATAACAACAACAACAACAACAACAACAACAGTAACTACAACAATCATCCCAACAACAATAATAACCGCAACAACAATAACAATCAGAAGCAGCTATGCCAAAGGTGTGAAAAGTATCACTCGGGGTTCTGCACCAAATTTTGCAACAAGTGTAAAAGACATAGCGCGGCGAAGTGTGAGGTCTACGGACCAGGGGTTAATAGAACAAAAGGAACAAATGGTGTCGGAACGAGTAATGGCGGAGCAAGTAGTGTCGGAGCAAGTTTTGCCAATGTAGTTTGTTATAAATGTGGAAAACCGGGCCACATTATTAGAAATTGCCCGAACCAGGAGAACACGAATGGACAAGGCCGCGGAAGAGTTTTCAATATTAATGCGGCAGAGGCACAGGAAGACCCAGAGCTTGTTACGGGTACGTTTCTTATTGACAATAAATCTGCTTACGTTTTATTTGATTCGGGTGCGGATAGAAACTATATGAGTAGAGATTTTTGTGCTAAATTAAGTTGTCCATTGACGCCTTTGGATAGTAAATTTTTACTCGAATTAGAAAATGGTAAATTAATTTCAGCAGATAATATATGTCGGAATCGAGAAATTAAACTGGTTAGCGAAACATTTAAGATTGATTTGATACCAGTAGAGTTAGGGAGTTTTGATGTGATAATCGGTATGGACTGGTTGAAAGAAGTGAAAGCAGAGATCGTTTGTTACAAAAATGCAATTCGCATTATACGAGAAAAAGGAAAACCCTTAATGGTGTACGGAGAAAAGGGCAACACGAAGCTACATCTTATTAGTAATTTGAAGGCACAAAAACTAATAAGAAAAGGTTGCTATGCTGTTCTAGCACACGTCGAGAAAGTACAAACTGAAGAAAAGAGCTTCAATGATGTTCCCATTGCAAAAGAATTTCCCGATGTATTTCCGAAAGAATTACGGAGATTACCCCCACATCGATCCGTTGAATTTCAAATAGATCTTGTACCAGGAGCTGCACCAATAGCTCGTGCTCCTTACAGACTCGCACCCAGCGAGATGAAAGAACTGCAAAGCCAATTACAAGAACTTTTAGAACGTGGTTTCATTCGACCAAGCACATCACCGTGGGGAGCTCCTGTTTTGTTTGTCAAGAAGAAATATGGTACATTCAGGTTGTGTATCGACTACCGAGAGTTGAACAAACTTACCATCAAGAACCGCTACCCACTACCGAGAATCGACGACTTATTTGATCAACTACAAGGCTCGTCTGTTTATTCAAAGATTAACTTACGTTCCGGGTATCATCAAATGCGGGTGAAAGAAGATGATATTCCAAAGACTGCTTTCAGAACACGTTACGGTCATTACGAGTTTATGGTCATGCCGTTTGGTTTAACTAATGCACCAGCTGTGTTCATGGACCTTATGAACCGAGTGTGTGGACCATACCTTGACAAGTTTGTCATTGTTTTCATTGATGACATACTTATTTACTCAAAGAATGACCAAGAACATGGTGAACATTTGAGAAAGGTGTTAGAAGTATTGAGGAAGGAAGAATTGTACGCTAAGTTTTCAAAGTGTGCATTTTGGTTGGAAGAAGTTCAATTCCTCGGTCACATAGTGAACAAAGAAGGTATTAAGGTGGATCCGGCAAAGATAGAAACTGTTGAAAAGTGGGAAACCCCGAAAACTCCGAAACACATACGCCAGTTTTTAGGACTAGCTGGTTACTACAGAAGGTTCATCCAAGACTTTTCCAAAATAGCAAAACCCTTGACTGCATTAACGCATAAAGGGAAGAAATTTGAATGGAATGATGAACAAGAGAAAGCGTTTCAATTATTAAAGAAAAAGCTAACTACGGCACCTATATTGTCATTGCCTGAAGGGAATGATGATTTTGTGATTTATTGTGACGCATCAAAGCAAGGTCTCGGTTGTGTATTAATGCAACGAACGAAGGTGATTGCTTATGCGTCTAGACAATTGAAGATTCACGAACAAAATTATACGACGCATGATTTGGAATTAGGCGCGGTTGTTTTTGCATTAAAGACTTGGAGGCACTACTTATATGGGGTCAAAAGTATTATATATACCGACCACAAAAGTCTTCAACACATATTTAATCAGAAACAACTGAATATGAGGCAGCGTAGGTGGATTGAATTATTGAATGATTACGACTTTGAGATTCGTTACCACCCGGGGAAGGCAAATGTGGTAGCCGATGCCTTAAGCAGGAAGGACAGAGAACCCATTCGAGTAAAATCTATGAATATAATGATTCATAATAACCTTATTACTCAAATAAAGGAGGCGCAACAAGGAGTTTTAAAAGAGGGAAATTTAAAGGATGAAATACCCAAAGGATCGGAGAAGCATCTTAATATTCGGGAAGACGAAACCCGGTATAGGGCTGAAAGGATTTGGGTACCAAAATTTGGAGATATGAGAGAAATGGTACTTAGAGAAGCTCATAAAACCAGATACTCAATACATCCTGGAACGGGGAAGATGTACAAGGATCTCAAGAAACATTTTTGGTGGCCGGGTATGAAAGCTGATGTTGCTAAATATGTAGGAGAATGTTTGACGTGTTCTAAGGTCAAAGCTGAGCATCAGAAACCATCAGGTCTACTTCAACAACCCGAAATCCCGGAATGGAAATGGGAAAACATTACCATGGATTTCATCACTAAATTGCCAAGGACTGCAAGTGGTTTTGATACTATTTGGGTAATAGTTGATCGTCTCACCAAATCAGCACACTTCCTGCCAATAAGAGAAGATGACAAGATGGAGAAGTTAGCACGACTGTATTTGAAGGAAGTCGTCTCCAGACATGGAATACCAATCTCTATTATCTCTGATAGGGATGGCAGATTTATTTCAAGATTCTGGCAGACATTACAGCAAGCATTAGGAACTCGTCTAGACATGAGTACTGCCTATCATCCACAAACTGATGGGCAGAGCGAAAGGATGATACAAATGCTTTAAGACATGCTACGAGCATGTGTTATTGATTTCGGAAACAGTTGGGATCGACATCTACCGTTAGCAGAATTTTCCTACAACAACAGCTACCATTCAAGCATTGAGATGGTGCTGTTTGAAGCACTTTATGGTAGAAAGTGCAGGTCTCCGATTTGTTGGAGTGAAGTAGGGTATAGACAAATTACGGGTCCGGAGATTATACAAGAAACTACCGAGAAGATCATCCAAATTCAACAACGATTGAAAACCGCCCAAAGTCGACAAAAGAGCTACGCTGACATTAAAAGAAAAGATATAGAATTTGAAATTGGAGAGATGGTCATGCTTAAAGTTGCACCTTGGAAAGGCGTTGTTCGATTTGGTAAACGAGGGAAATTAAATCCAAGGTATATTGGACCATTCAAGATTATTGAACGTGTCGGACCAGTAGCTTACCGACTTGAGTTACCTCAACAACTCGCGGCTGTACATAACACTTTCCACGTCTCGAATTTGAAGAAATGTTTTGCTAAAGAAGATCTCACTATACCGTTAGATGAAATCCAAATCAACGAAAAACTCCAATTCATCGAAGAACCCGTCGAAATAATGGATCGTGAGGTTAAAAGACTTAAGCAAAACAAGATACCAATTGTTAAGGTTCGATGGAATGCTCGTAGAGGACCCGAGTTCACCTGGGAGCGTGAAGATCAGATGAAGAAGAAATACCCGCATCTATTTCCAGAAGATTCGTCAACACCTTCAACAGCTTAAAATTTCAGGACGAAATTTATTTAACGGGTAGGTACTGTAGTGACCCGAACTTTTCCATGTTTATATATATTAATTGAGATTGATATTTACATGATTAAATGTTTTCAACATGTCAAGCAATCAAACTTGTTAAGACTTGATTAATTGAAATATGTTTCATATAGACAATTGACCACCCAAGTTGACCGGTGATTCACGAACGTTAAAACTTGTAAAAACTATATGATGACATATATATGGATATATATATAGTTAACATGATACTATGATAAGTAAACATATCATTAAGTATATTAACAATGAACTACATATGTAAAAACAAGACTACTAACTTAATGATTTTTAAACGAGACATATATGTAACGATTATCGTTGTAAAGACATTTAATGTATATTTATCATATTAAGAGATATTCATACATGATAATATCATGATAATATAATAATATAAAATCTCATTTGATATTATAAACATTGGGTTAACAACATTTAACAAGATCGTTAACCTAAAGGTTTCAAAACAACACTTACATGTAACGACTAACGATGACTTAACGACTCCGTTAAAATGTATATACATGCAGTTTTTTAATATGTATTTATACACTTTTGAAAGACTTCAATACACTTATCAAAATACTTCTACTTAAAAAAAATGCTTACAATTACATCCTCGTTCAGTTTCATCAACAATTCTACTCGTATGCACCCGTATTCATACTCGTACAATACACAGCTTTTAGATGTATGTACTATTGGTATATACACTCCAATTATCAGCTCTTAGCAGACCATGTGAGTCACCTAACACATGTGGGAACCATCATTTGGCAACTAGCATGAAATATCTCATAAAATTACAAAAATATGAGTAATCATTCATGACTTATTTACATGAAAACAAAATTACATATCCTTTATATCTAATCCATACACCAACGACCAAAAACACCTACAAACACTTTCATTCTTCAATTTTCTTCATCTAATTAATCTCTCTCAAGTTCTATCTTCAAGTTCTAAGTGTTCTTCATAAATTCTACAAGTTCTAGTTACATAAAATCAAGAATACTTTCAAGTTTGCTAGCTCACTTCCAATCTTGTAAGGTGATCATCCAACCTCAAGAAATCTTTGTTTCTTACAGTAGGTTATCATTCTAATACAAGGTAATAATCATATTCAAACTTTGGTTCAATTTCTATAACTATAACAATCTTATTTCAAGTGATGATCTTACTTGAACTTGTTTTCGTGTCATGATTCTGCTTCAAGAACTTCGAGCCATCCAAGGATCCGTTGAAGCTAGATCCATTTTTCTCTTTTACAGTAGGTTTATCCAAGGAACTTAAGGTAGTAATTATGTTCATAACATCATTCGATTCATACATATAAAGCTATCTTATTCGAAGGTTTAAACTTGTAATCACTAGAACATAGTTTAGTTAATTCTAAACTTGTTCGCAAACAAAAGTTAATCCTTCTAACTTGACTTTTAAAATCAACTAAACACATGTTCTATATCTATATGATATGCTAACTTAATGATTTAAAACCTGGAAACACGAAAAACACCGTAAAACCGGATTTACGCCGTCGTAGTAACACCGCGGGCTGTTTTGGGTTAGTTAATTAAAAACTATGATAAACTTTGATTTAAAAGTTGTTATTCTGAGAAAATGATTTTTATTATGAACATGAAACTATATCCAAAAATTATTGTTAAACTCAAAGTGGAAGTATGTTTTCTAAAATGGTCATCTAGACGTCGTTCTTTCGACTGAAATGACTACCTTTACAAAAACGACTTGTAACTTATTTTTCTGACTATAAACCTATACTTTTTCTGTTTAGATTCATAAAATAGAGTTCAATATGAAACCATAGCAATTTGATTCACTCAAAACGGATTTAAAATGAAGAAGTTATGGGTAAAACAAGATTGGATAATTTTTCTCATTTTAGCTACGTGAAAATTGGTAACAAATCTATTCCAACCATAACTTAATCAACTTGTATTGTATATTATGTAATCTTGAGATACCATAGACACGTATACAATGTTTCGACCTATCATGTCAACACATCTATATATATTTCGGAACAACCATAGACACTCTATATGTGAATGTTGGAGTTAGCTATACAGGGTTGAGGTTGATTCCAAAATATATATAGTTTGAGTTGTGATCAATACTGAGATACGTATACACTGGGTTGTGGATTGATTCAAGATAATATTTATCGATTTATTTCTGTACATCTAACTGTGGACAACTAGTTGTAGGTTACTAACGAGGACAGCTGACTTAATAAACTTAAAACATCAAAATATATTAAAAGTGTTGTAAATATATTTTGAACATACTTTGATATATATGTATATATTGTTATAGGTTCGTGAATCAACCAGTGGCCAAGTCTTACTTCCCGACGAAGTAAAAATCTGTGAAAGTGAGTTATAGTCCCACTTTTAAAATCTAATATTTTTGGGATGAGAATACATGCAGGTTTTATAAATGATTTACAAAATAGACACAAGTACGTGAAACTACATTTTATGGTTGAATTATCGAAATCGAATATGCCCCTTTTTATTAAGTCTGGTAATCTAAGAATTAGGGAACAGACACCCTAATTGACGCGAATCCTAAAGATAGATCTATTGGGCCTAACAAACCTCATCCAAAGTACCGGATGCTTTAGTACTTCGAAATTTATATCATATCCGAAGGGTGTCCCGGAATGATGGGGATATTCTTATATATGCATCTTGTTAATGTCGGTTACCAGGTGTTCACCATATGAATGATTTTTATCTCTATGTATGGGATGTGTATTGAAATATGAAATCTTGTGGTCTATTATTATGATTTGATATATATAAGTTAAACCTATAACTCACCAACATTTTTGTTGACGTTTTAAGCATGTTTATTCTCAGGTGATTATTAAGAGCTTCCGCTATCGCATACTTAAATAAGGACGAGATTTGGAGTCCATGCTTGTATGATATTGTGTAAAAACTGCATTCAAGAAACTTATTTTGTTGTAACATATTTGTATTGTAAACCATTATGTAATGGTCGTGTGTAAACAGGATATTTTAGATTATCATTATTTGATAATCTACGTAAAGCTTTTTAAACCTTTATTGATGAAATAAAGGTTATGGTTTGTTTTAAAATGAATGCAGTCTTTGAAAAACGTCTCATATAGAGGTCAAAACCTCGCAACGAAATCAATTAATATGGAACATTTTTAATCAATAAGAACGGGACATTTCAGTTGGTATTCGTGTGGTGTAATATATGTAATATAGTGTGCTTATGCTTTATGATATATGTAAAAATTGCTTGTATTAATAATATTTTTTTTATGAATCTAACCCTTGTCTATTTTACAGTATAAAAACACAAAATGGATAGACAACCCAATATTTTAAGAGACCTACCCGGAGACATGATTGATGAAATCTTGTCTAGAGTCGGTCAGAATTCTTCGGCACAACTATTTAAGGCGAGATCAGTTTGTAAGACATTCGAAGAACGTTCCAAGAATGCCTTGGTTTATAAAAGGCTTTCTTTCGAAAGATGGGGGATATCACATTGGGAAATCCATAAGTTACGATGTGTTTACTTTGACGCATATATTGCGGGGAACCCAAATGCTATTTTACGCAATGGGTTAAGAAATTATTTTGACTCAATATATCCGAATATTGGACTTCGTGATTTAGAAAAAGCGGCTAACATGCAACATAAAGAAGCATGTTATGCTTACGGATTAGTAATGTTCGCTTCTCACCAAAGTGAGAACAAGAACATCGGGCTACAACTATTAAACAAAACTTTCCCACAAGTGACGGAGTCGGTAATTGGGGTAAGAAATGAGGTTTTTAGATTGTTACGGGACTGTTGGACATTACGTAACCCTCGTCCCTTTGACGACGTTACAACACGCTGTCTTATCAACGGCCATAACGGTTATGTTCCACAAGACCAAGGATGGGAAGTAATTGATGTTATGCGAGGTGTATATAAAATAGTTATTAATTTTAGCAGGAAATACTATTAAATACGATACAATTTTACACAAGATATTTATTTATTTATAGAATGGATATACTTAAACCTTGCTACAACACTTATAGGCAGTGTACCTAATCGTACAGTAGTGTAGTTTTTAGTAAGTCCGATTCGTTCCACAGGGAAATCTTTAAACAAAGCTCAACGCTATATTAATTTACTTTTATAAAAATATAAACATATATATAAGTAATATTATTATTATAAAGGGGGTTTTTACCGTTTAATGACCGGTTTGTCGATTTTAAAACTTTAGTCGCAGTTAAAACCAAATGTAAAATATTAAAAATAAATACAAGACTTAAATTAAAGCGTAAAGTAAATAACAATAATGAAATTGCGAATAATAAAAGTGCGATAAAATAAACTTGCGATAATTAAAGAGTACGATAATTAAAAGTGCGATAAAATAAATTAACAATAAAAATGCGATAATTAGAAGTGCAATTAAATATAAAATAAAGGAAATTAAATATGAAATAAAAGAATTATGCTTATTTAAACTTCCGTAATCATGATGTTTGACGTGTTGATTTTAGTTTTATGCCCATGGGTTAATTGTCCTTTGTCCTGGATTATTTAATATGTCCGTCTGGTTTTTGTCCATAACAGTCCATCAGTCATAAATATAAAGTGCGAGTGTCCTCGTCAAATTATTATTATACCCGAAGTTAAATATTCCAACTAATTGGGGATTCGAATTGTAACAAGGTTTTAATACTTTGTTTAATGAATACACCAGGTTATAGACTGCGTGTAAACCAAGGTTTTACTACTTTGTTAGCAATTACACCAATTACCCTTGAATGTAATTTCACCCCTGTTTTAATTATTCTAGTGGCTATTAATCCATTCCCGTGTCCGGTTAAATGAACGATTATTCGTACATATAAATACCCCGCCCATCGTGTCCGATCGAGTGTATATGGTAATTTATAGGGACGCCCAATTGTAAATCTTTATATTAACATTAACAAACTTTCATTTAGTTAAACAAATATAAAGCCCATTAATAGCCCATAGTCTAATTTCCACAAGTGTCGTTCTTTTGTCCAAACCCCAATTATGGTACAAAGCCCAATTACCCAATTTTAGTAATTAGCCCAACATCATGATTACTTCGTTTTAAATAAGCATAATAATAACTTAGCTACGAGACATTAATGTAAAAAGGTTGAACATAACTTACAATGATTAAAAATAGCGTAGCGTTACACGGACAGAATTTCGACTTACACCCTTACAACATTCGCTAACATACCCTTATTATTAGAATTATAATTAAAATTAAAATTAAAATATAAATTATATATATATATATATCGTATATATGAGAGAGAGAGATATATTTTCTGTGTAAAACTCGGCAGAAAACTGGCTTTATATAGGACCTGACCAGCATTTTCACTCCATGCGACTCGCATGGATTTTGTGCCTCTGGCCATGCGAGTCGCATGGCCACCCTGGATCCAGCCAAATTGCGTTGTTTTCTTCTTGCCGACGTAATATAATAATAATATATAATATATAATTATATATAATTATATATATATTATATTATATTCTTGTGCATAGTAGACTAGATATTTTTGGTCCGTTGCGTCGGGCGTTTCTTCTTGGCTCAGGTCCCGGTTCCGAATTTTCGGACGTCTTCGCGTATTATTTTAAATCGCGTACTTTGCGTCTTGTAACTTGTACTCTTGTTATTTTGAGACGTTCCTCATCAATAATTTGAACCTTTTTGATTGAATCTTGTACTTTTTAGCTTTTTGGACCTTTCCGTCTTCAATTTGTCGAATCTGCCTTTTATCTTCACTTTTTAATATTTAAACGAATAGTGCTTGTAAATCGAACAATATCAACTAAAATCTTGTCTTTCTTGGGAAATAATGCTGTAAAATATGTGTTCATTTTTAGCCTTATCAATATTCCCACACTTAAGCGTTGCTTGTCCTCAAGCAATATAGTCTTGAAACACTTGAATCACTTCTTTATTCTTCACACTTTGTACATAAGTGACTTCAATACAGCGGTATAAACAATGATAGTAACGATGTGGTTTAAAGGTGGGTGTGTCTTTTATAGTTGCCTCGGGTTTAGGTCAACGACACTTGCAATCAAATAGCCGATTTACTTTCGGTTTCCAAAGCAAAGTGCACATTTGAAAGGTGGTTTACAGTCCCACATGACTATAAAAATTTAGATCCTTAAGGAAATTGGATCTTTATAAAAACATTTGATCTTTTGAAAATTCAAGCTAGATTTTACCCTAGATAAGTTTTCTGATTTAATCCACCATCGGTGTTGCAAAATATATTTGTGGATCAATAGTTTGGCTAAAACTTTTAGGTTCGTGTAATCCACTGCTATCCCGGTATCGGAAAGCACACATCCACTTTACTTGTTCCGTATATTACCTTTCGGTAAACTACCGTCCGGTTGTAAAGGAAAGCGATGAACAAGAAACTGTTAAGGCAATGTCTAATGACATGCATTTGTTCATGGTCTAATTAACGTGTCGGACGCAATTACTATCCTTGGTAGGAGCAATAGTAAAGCTCACCCTTATAATTTTTCGGTCTGGCACAAGGTCCTGTCTTTGACCACTATGCAACCACCGTTCTTACGGTTGACACCCGATTTAGTTCAGGTGACCTAATGAATTCCAGGTGAATTCCTAGGATTTTACGTTCAATGGTAATGAACGCATTGAAAATAGGGTTTTCAGAAAACAAATCGGTTTATAATTTTGATCAAAATATTTTCTCGTTCAAGCTCGAGTTTAGATATCATTGAATTCCATGAGTTTGTAATTCTCAATCTTTAAGGTCAATCTCTAGGATTGAGTAATATCAGTCTTTAAAAGCTGATTTTTAATCTTTAAGGAGATTATCCTTTCTGGGGATCTGAATCATTAGTCTTATCAAGCTAATTTGCACGGTGCCCCCCATTGTACGAGATAAATCCTTCTCATGGTTAGGATAAATTTGACCACTTGGCGACCCTGTTTGATGCTGAGGTCTGTGGATTTCCTGCTGATTTTAGAGATGACTTTTCTAGATTTTTCGTCAACCTACAGCTGGTCTGGACGACAACTTCATGACCTAAATCAAGAAGCGCGTGTCTTTTTCGGAAGACTTTACTTCCTTTTAATGATGGAATTGATTCATCATGTAGATCCATCTCTTCTTTTCTTTCATCGGGTAAAACAGTTTAGTTTAGTCCAAAGCAAAAGTATTTTCAGTTATTTGTTACAGATATATGTGACATATTTTTAAAATAACTTGGTAAATTTTCCCACACTTGGCTTTTTATTTTTCTTTTTATCGTCCTCTATTCCATTTTAAATGAATTTTGACATTTTAGTTTGTTTCTTAATTTATGTTCTTTCTGAGATAACAATAATTTCGGTGTTAAAACCTAGTTTTATCGTTCATAAATATGTATAAACATGATTTGAATTCATTTAATTGAAAAATTTTACTAGAATTGGGTAGTCAGTATATAAGACTAGGGCTGTTCTTTTTTATCAGAGAGCACTAGATTCTAATACAACTACTGCTTTACTAGTATTTTTAATGGTAACCAAGTGTATAAAGTAAAAAATTTTAAAATCCGAAAGAATTTAACCCCTTCCCACACTTAAGATCTTGCAATGCCCTCATTTGCAAGAAATCAGTAACAATTTAAATTATTGAGGGTGATTTGTGTGAAAATGATTAAATTTTTACCAAAGTTTCCAAATATATTGGCGTTTGTTTGCTGAATGATAAATGGTGCACATCATTTGTTCATTCCGTCTTGTTGTTATTTCACATATATTTTGCATCTTGTCGTCAAAATTAGTTGCTTTTGCTGAACTTAATGCCAGTCTTTGAAAATGCGTTGTTTTACCCTGTTGTGTACATAAGATAAACTGCAAACATATATACATATTTTTGAAGTTTGGTATATTACCCCACATTCAAAAATTATTAAAATCTAAGAATAAAAGTTAGATAATTATAAAAATGATTACAATATTAACAAAAGTATTAAACGTATCAATAATTACAAATTACAAAAAAAAAAAAAAATAATAATAATAAGTAAACTAAGGATGATATTGGTACCAATAGGGGTTCCAGGCATAACCATAAGTGCTATAGAATGCTTCGGCAGGATCATACGTAGGATATGGTGGCTGCATCTCTATAGACCAAGGAGGGAAGATGGGTTTCGGTGTAGGAATATAGTTTCTACCTATATGTTGGCAATGAGCTATGATCTGGTTCTGATGAACTTGCCAATCTTCAAATGCTCTCTGTCTAGCATTTTCGTATTCTTGAGAAGCTATAAACCTATGCATTTCTTGCATCTCATTCCCCCCTCCTACATTACCTTGTTGTTGGTTTCTCTCCACCTGTGGATGTCTACCATGGTATCGTACTGCGGCGTTATTTCGCCTCTTCAAAACTTTCGCACCATGGTATACATTTAAACCTATAGTGTCGCGGGGTTCCGGCTCTTCTAGTAATAATCCCCCCGACTTATATCCACACCGAGATATTCACCAATCAAAGTAATAAAAATACCACCTCCTATTATGCTATGTGGTCGCATGGTTTTGTGCATACCCCCATGCGAGTCCCATGGGGTGAAAATCCAGGATTTTAATTTTTTTTTTTTTTTTTTTTTTATATATAAAACCTTATACTTTTAAAACATAGAATTAATAAAATTTTAAAAATTTTGTTTCTTTTTAAGACGAGGTCGTTTCGGGACGATGCCCTAGTCCGTCCCTCGACAAAATTTTAAAATTTTGTCATTTTCAAGCGATTGTTTTAAAAGCTTAGATTTTTGGATTTTCCAATTTTTTTGGCATACTTTAAATCAAGAAGCTTAAAAATAATGATAATAAAAATTCTCGTCCCGCCCTCGGGTAAAGCAATTTCGACTCAACGGTCTAGTTTTCAACTCACGATGAATTTTAAAAATCATATTTTTAACTTAATGAGATAAAGTAAATTTTTGTTTTTAAATTCACACAACTTAATTTAAAATGCATAAAATAATAAAAAAAAATTCATATTTTTTTTTTTTTTTAAAATTAAAGATGCAATATATCATTAATATTTTTAAACTTATATTAATTTAATAAACTTATATTGTATATTAATTTTTAAAATATTTAAAAACTTAAAGATATTATATCATAAGATATATATATATTAGTTTTAAAACAAAGTAAAAATAAAAATAAAAAAATCTTTTTGGTCTTTTATCCCACTTTAATCAATCAAATATTATCAAAAATATGCGCCCCTCTTTTCGGTAAAGTAATTTCGGTTCCAAGACCTAATTTAACTCATGACGAATTTTTGAAATATTTTGGGTTGATTGATTAAAGATATTTATACCTTAAGAATAAACGTTAAATTTCGCAGTGATGTAATAAATTTTTGAATGATATCAATAATTTCGGTCGCCAAACCTAATTTTATTTAATACCAATTTAATACTTTTTAGCGAACAAATTAGCGTTTATTATCAAAAGGTTAAAAATAAAAATAAAAACTAAAAACTGTACAGACATACCTGTGAAATAGATTTCTTAGTTATATGATCTATCCCATTCATAAGATAGTCGGTTTAATTGGTTTTCCATGGCTACATAGGCGTAACCTCGAGCATTCAGTGTCTTTTCTTCTAAACATATGAACGGTCCGTCTCTGCATAAAGTAACAAATTCGGTATTTGAATAGGTTTGATTATTTGAACATTTACCTCCATGTGACCATTTTCCGCATTTGTGACATCGTTCTAAGTGTCGTGCTCTTCTTTTCGCTGCGGATTTTGATTTTCCTTTACCAAATTGTAACTTATTATCTTCGCATCTGGATTCTTTTCTAACTCCATCCATTCTTTCTCTGATTACTGATACTATTTCACTCGGGAGTATATCATTATTTCTTTTAGTGATCAAAGCGTGTAGCATTAGACCATGGTTTAGTTCACAGGCAGTCTTCATTTTGTAAAAACCTAAAAAAAATAAAAATTCAGAATGGGGGGGAGAAGACTAGTTCTTTAGGGTCTGCTAGGGAAAGACCATACGTGTTCCATTTTCGAGAACTACACGAAAACAGACAATCTAACTCTAACAGAAATACATATTATCCTTTAAAGACTTGATTCTCCCCACACTTAGTTAGCTGTGGTGTCGAAATTGTGATTAACTTTGTTGTCGACTTCCATCGGACCATGTATGTAATGTTTAACTCTGTGACCATTAACTTTAAATTCAATCCCATTTGAATTTATCAATTCTATCGTTCCGTATGGGAAAACTCTTTTGACTATGAATGGTCCAGACCATCTTGATTTCAATTTTCCAGGAAATAGCTTGAATCGTGAATTGAAAAGAAGAACTCTGTCTCCTTCTTTAAATTCTTTTGAACTTCTGATTCTTTTATCATGCCATTTCTTCGTTCTTTCTTTATAGATTAATGAATTTTCGTATGCTTCATGTCTTAATTCTTCTAATTCGTTTAGTTGACTTAATCGTAGACGTCCAGCTCCATGTAAATCAAGATTACATGTCTTCAAAGCCCAAAATGCTTTATGTTCAATTTCTACTGGAAGATGACATGCTTTTCCATAAACAAGTCTAAAAGGTGTGGTTCCAATTGGAGTTTTGTAGGCTGTTCTAAAAGCCCAGAGTGCATCCTCCAATTTAATGGACCATTCCTTCGGATTTGATCCTACAGTTTTCTCTAGAATACGTTTTAAAGCTCGGTTGGTATTTTCAACTTGTCCACTTGTTTGTGGATGATATGCGGTGGAGATTTTATGAGTTACTCCATATCTTTTAAGAACTTTCTCAAGTTGATTATTACAAAAATGAGTTCCCCGATCACTTATTAAAGCTTTTGGTGTTCCAAACCTTGCAAAAAGACATTTTAAAAAGTTGACTACAACTCGTGCATCATTAGTTGGGAGAGCTTGTGCTTCCGCCCATTTAGATACATAATCAATGGCTACGAGTATATATAGATTATTATTAGATTTTAGAAATGGACCCATAAAGTCAATACCCCAAATGTCAAATACTTCACATACTTGGATGACATTTTGTGGCATTTCATCACGTTGATTATTTTTCCGGCCCTTTGACATGCATCACAGGATTTGCAAAGAAGGTGTGCGTCTTTGTAAATTGTAGGCCAATAGAATCCAGCTTCATAAACTTTTCTTGTTGTTAGTTGAGGCCCATAATGCCCTCCTGTTGGTCCTGTGTGACAATGGTTTAAAATTTTACTAGCTTCATCTCCAAATACACATCGGCGTATTATTCCATCGGGACAACTTTTAAACAGATGTGGATCTTCCCAAAAATAGTGTTTTATATCACTGAAGAATTTCTTTCGTCTTTGGTACGATAATCCTTTTTCAAGGAATCCACAAACTAAGTAGTTTGCATAGTCTGCAAACCATGGGATTTCTTTATAATCTATCTTCAATAGATATTCATCAGGAAAGTTGTCTTGTATGGCTGATTCATTCAGAACTTCTAATTCGGGATTTTCAAGACGAGAAAGATGATCAGCGGCGAGATTTTCTGCTCCCTTTTTGTCTCGGATTTCAATATCAAACTCTTGTAAGAGTAAGATCCAATGAATTAATCTTGGTTTGGCATCTTGTTTCGAAAATAAGTATCTAAGAGCAGAATGGTCGGTATAGACTATTGTTTTGGATAAAACGAGATATGAACGAAATTTGTCGAAAGCAAAGACAATAGCAAGGAGTTCTTTTTCAGTAGTTGTGTAATTCGTTTGTGCTCCTTGTAACGTCTTACTGGCGTAGTAAATAGGTTGAAATCGTTTTTCAATCCTTTGTCCTAAAACGGCTCCCATTGCAAAATCACTTGCATCGCACATTAGTTCAAATGGTAGATTCCAATTTGGTGTTATCATGATCGGCGCATTAGTGAGTTTCTCTTTAAGAATATTAAAAGATTTGATACACTCATCTGAAAAGATGAATGGAGCATCCTTTTCTAGGAGTTTATTCATAGGAGTGGCAATTTTAGAAAAATCTTTTATAAAACGTCGGTAAAAACCGGCATGCCCTAGAAAACTCCTAACTCCTCTAACATTGGTGGGATGTGGAAGTTTAGCAATTACATCTACTTTAGCTCTATCCACTTCAATTCCTTCTTTTGAAATTTTATGTCCAAGAACGATGCCTTCTTTAACCATGAAATGGCATTTCTCCCAATTAAGTACTAGATTTGATTTTTCGCATCTAATTAGCATTCGTTCCAGATTAACTAGACATGATTTAAATGTATCACCGAAGACTGAAAAGTCATCCATGAATACTTCCATGCATTCTTCTATCATGTCATGAAAAATCGCCATCATACACCTTTGAAAGGTTGCAGGGGCGTTGCAAAGTCCAAATGGCATGCGTTTGTAAGCAAAAGTACCATAAGGGCACGTGAATGTGGTTTTCTCTTGATCTTCGGGTGCTATTGGAATTTGAAAATATCCGGAAAATCCATCTAGAAAACAATAGTAACTATTTCCGGCTAATCTTTCCAACATTTGATCTATGAAAGGTAAGGGAAAGTGATCTTTTCTGGTGGCGTCATTTAATTTTCTATAATCAATACATACACGCCATCCTGTTACAGTCCTAGTAGGAATAAGCTCATTTTTCTCATTTGTAATGACAGTCATGCCACCCTTCTTAGGCACGCATTGAACTGGGCTTACCCATGGACTATCAGAGATTGGATATATCAAACCTGCATCTAGCAGTTTAATAATCTCTTTCTTAACTACATCTTGCATATTAGGATTTAGTCTTCGTTGGCGTTGCACATACGTTTTATGACCTTCTTCCATAAGGATTTTATGTGTGCAATACGAAGGACTTATTCCTTTAATATCATGAATCTTCCATGCAATGGCTGGTTTATGAGCTTTCAACACAGAAATGAGTTGTGATTTCTCATTTTCAGTAAGAGAAGACGATATTATTACAGGTAATTCAGATTCACCATGTAAATAAGCGTATTCCAAATGATTTGGAAGTGGCTTTAACTTTAATTTCGGAGGTTCTTCTATCGATGATTTATATCGATATCTGTCTTCTTCTTTTAGCATTTGAATTTCTTCTGTTGTTGGTTCATATCCATTAGCTATAAGTGTAGCTAACATTTCAGCTTCATCAATTGGTTCATTACCTTCTCCTAAAGAACATTCTCCTGTTCCTTGTAATTCTGGAAATTCTTCTAATAATTCTGCATGTGCATCTATAGTTTGAATATAATAACATGTATCATCTGCAGATTGTGGTTGTTGCATTGCTCTATCAACTGAAAAGGTAACACTCTCATCCTCTATACTTAGGGTCAGTTTCTTACCGAACACGTCTATCATTGCTTTAGCCGTGTTTAAGAATGGTCTTCCTAATATGAGAGGAACTTGAGAATCTTCTTCCATGTCCAAAACAACAAAATCTACTGGAAATACTAAAGTACCAACTTTAACTAGCATGTTCTCCATTATCCCTCTAGGATATTTTATTGATCGATCGGCTAGTTGTATGCTTATTCTTGTTGGTTTCAATTCTCCAAGGTCTAGTTTAGCGTATAGTGAATACGGCATTAGATTTATACTAGCACCTAAGTCTGCCAATGCTTCTATTGAACTAAGACTACCCAGAAAACATGGAATTGTGAAACTTCCTGGATCAGATAGTTTTTCTGGTATCTTATTCAACAGCACTGCTGAACAATTAGCATTCATAGTAACAGCCGAGAGTTCTTCCATTTTCTTTCTATTTGAGATTAGATCTTTCAAGAATTTAGCATACCTTGGCATTACTGAAATTACATCAATGAAAGGAAGATTTATATTTATTTGTTTAAACATATCCAAAAATTTGGATTTCTCGGCTTCAAGTCTTTCTTTTCTCATTTTACTCGGGTAAGGAAGTGGTGGTTGGTATGGTTTAACATAAGGTTTATCCTTAACTGTGTTATCTTCATTAACCTTTTCAACTACCGGTTCTTTTTCCTTATCTTGATCAGGTTGTGGTTCTTGTGGAGTAGGAATAGTTTCATCAGAAGTTACAGGTATTTCAGGTGGTTTAAGTGTTGTACCACTTCTTGTGGTAATAGCTTTAGCTGTTTCATTCCGGGGGTTAGCGTTTGTATCACTAGGTAGACTTCCCGGTTTTCTTTCACCTATTAATCTTGCTAGGTTACTTACTTCTTGTTCCAGATTTTGAATAGAAGCTTGTTGATTTCTAAATGCTTGAGCATTTTGTTCATTAGTTTGTTTTTGAGATGTGAAAAACTGCGTTTGAGACTCAACTAGCTTTGATATCATATCTTCTAAATTTGGCTTTTTCTCGTCGGTTTGTTGTGGTTTAATCGGAAAAATAGGTCTTTGCTGATTGTAAGTATTGTTAGATACTTGTTGATTGCTAGGACCTTGTTGGTTGTTGTATGGAACATTTCGATTATAATTTTGGTTTTGATTGTAAATCGGTCTTGGCGGTTGATAATTATTCTGATAATTATTTCCAGGCCTTTGGTTTATGTATGTAAATATTCTCTCTTTGTTCCATTGTTAATTCAATACTGAGACAATCTTTTGTCAAATGTGGTCCTCCACACTGCTCACAACTAATTCGTATTGAGTGAATATCCTTAGTCATCTTTTCCATTCGTCTCTCTACAGCATCTATCTTTGCGGAAATGGAATCTAAGTCATGACTAGAATCGGCTCTAGCTGCTTTAGATGATCTAATGATATCTTTTTCTTGGTGCCACTCATATGAGTGGGAAGCAGTATTATCAATAATTTTGTAAGCATCAGTTTCGGTTTTCTTCATAATAGAACCACCAGCTGCTATATCTATGTCTTTTCTTGTAGTGATGTCGCATCCTTGGTAGAATATTTGTACTATTTGACAGGTGTCTAAACCATGTTGCGGACATCCTCTTAATAACTTTCCATATCTTGTCCACGCCTCATATAGAGTTTCATTTGGCTTCTGTGTGAACGTAACAATTTCTGCTTGAAGTCTTACGGCTTTAGATGCAGGAAAGAATTGTTTAAGAAATTTGTCAACTAAAACGTCCCATGTATCGATCGCCCCTTCAGGTAACGATTCCAACCAATCTTTGGCTTCTCCCTTTAAAGTCCAGGGAAATAACATGAGATATATCTGTTCATCCTCCACTTCTCGGATTTTAAATAGTGTGCAGATCCTATTAAAGGTACGTAGATGTTCATTTGGATCTTCCTTCGGCGCACCACTAAATTGGCATTGATTAGTCACCATGTGTAGAATTTGTCCTTTGATTTCATAATCTGGCGCATTAATGTCTGGATGAGTAATTGCGTGACCTTGGCCAGTGCGTTTAGCTCTCATTCGGTCTTCCATACTTAAAGGTTCCAGATTCTCCATAATTGAATTTGTTGAATCGGTATCACTAGATGATTCTGATTTAATGGTTCGTTCCTCAACAATCTCTGTTTGAATGATTGGTGGTTTCGGAGGAAAGTTTAATGGTTCAGGATCTATGAACCGTTCCTGAATATTCTCTGGATTCTCAATTGTGATGTTGGGTTCAAAAAATGGATTATCGGAAATTTGAACTGAAGTACTTGGTCGACTGGATGACGATTCTAAAGAAAAATCAACGGCGGTTATATTTGTTAAACGATGTCTTGATCTAGTTACAGGTGGTGAATGTACAAAAGGTGATGAACGTCTTGCTCGGTGCATTCACTGAATATCCTATTAGTTTTTAAAAAGGAAAGAAAAATTATAATAAGTTATCCAATCAATAGACTTTTCTGATTTTGCCCACGTTTCGAATAGCCAAAAGATGCAGCAGAGGGGCAGGATTCGTTTGGTCTCAATATAATTGAGGACTGTTTGGCTCCAATAACCCGGTCCACGTACAAATCCAACTATTACTACGAACCAGAAAATTTTGATGTCTATTAATTTAACCACTTAAAATAAATTTTCGTAATTTTAAGAAATTTAGATAAGAAGTAGAATAAAAAAACTATGTCCTAAAACTAGAATAGCGAGAAATAAGAAAGAAAAAGAGTTCGTCGAAAAAGGTAGAAAAAGAAAAATGGTTGAAAAAATAAAAGGTGACGGAAAAATAAAAGAAACTTATAAAAACTTAAAAATACTTGACTAACCTAACCTTATTACTACAACTAACTTAAAATTATAATCGCAAATTGAAATTACTAATTGGAATGATAATTGATACATAGTAAAAGGTGTCTAAAAATATTAAAGCTTACAGGAAAAACTAAATCCCAAATGGAAATAACTTAAAAAGAAACTAAAACTTAAAAAGGCGTCGCAAAATTCTAAAGCACCTAAATCTTAGTCTAAAGAAAAAGCACTTAAGGAATTCTACGGCAAAGCCTAAAAATCTAGGAGTAAAAATGACTATAGCAAAAACTAAGTTTAAAATTAAATATGAGCTAAAAATATACAAATATTACGCTACAACGATTAAAAAAAAGGACAAAATATAAAAATATACAAAAAGTTGTAAAAAGTACAATTTTTATAAAAATATTATTTTTATATTTTATAATAAAAGTATTAAGTTTATAATAAATAAAACTAGTTTAAAAGTAATATAAATAAAATAAACTAAAAACTTAATTATAATAATAATAATAAGATTAGGGTTTAATTAATAATAATAAATTAATACGCGTAATAAATGCGTTTTTAGGGTAAGTTTGTGGTCTTGTCAGACCCCTCATGCGAGTCGCATGGAATAAGGGGGTGGGTCATGCGAGTCGCATGGCCATTCTGAACTGGTTCAATTGGACTGGTTCAAATGACAGGTCACGTAATTATTTAATATTTATTTTTAATTTCTGTTTTATATATAATATAAGATATAAATATATAATTTAAAAAAAACTTAATAAAATACTAAAATAAAATACAAATACTTTAATATTTTGTAAATAATAAAGAAAAACTTAAAATACACTTTAAAATATATTTTTTTTTTTCGATTTTAAAAGATTTTTTTTTTTTATTATATTTTTAATTTTTAAACAAAAATATAAATTTTACAAAAACTAATTATAACTAAAAAAAATATATATGGCGTTTCGCTTCGGCGTTCCCCAGCAGCGGCGCCAAAAATACTTGATGTTATGCGAGGTGTATATAAAATAGTTATTAATTTTAGCAGGAAATACTATTAAATACGATACAATTTTACACAAGATATTTATTTATTTATAGAATGGATATACTTAAACCTTGCTACAACACTTATAGGCAGTGTACCTAATCGTACAGTAGTGTAGTTTTTAGTAAGTCCGGTTCGTTCCACAGGGAAATCTTTAAACAAAGCTCAACGCTATATTAATTTACTTTTATAAAAATATAAACATATATATAAGTAATATTATTATTATAAAGGGGGTTTTTACCGTTTAATGACCGGTTTGTCGATTTTAAAACTTTAGTCGCAGTTAAAACCAAATGTAAAATATTAAAAATAAATACAAGACTTAAATTAAAGCGTAAAGTAAATAACAATAATGAAATTGCGAATAATAAAAGTGCGATAAAATAAACTTGCGATAATTAAAGAGTACGATAATTAAAAGTGCGATAAAATAAATTAACAATAAAAATGCGATAATTAGAAGTGCAATTAAATATAAAATAAAGGAAATTAAATATGAAATAAAAGAATTATGCTTATTTAAACTTCCGTAATCATGATGTTTGACGTGTTGATTTTAGTTTTATGCCCATGGGTTAATTGTCCTTTGTCCTGGATTATTTAATATGTCCGTCTGGTTTTTGTCCATAACAGTCCATCAGTCATAAATATAAAGTGCGAGTGTCCTCGTCAAATTATTATTATACCCGAAGTTAAATATTCCAACTAATTGGGGATTCGAATTGTAACAAGGTTTTAATACTTTGTTTAATGAATACACCAGGTTATCGACTGCGTGTAAACCAAGGTTTTACTACTTTGTTAGCAATTACACCAATTACCCTTGAATGTAATTTCACCCCTGTTTTAATTATTCTAGTGGCTATTAATCCATTCCCGTGTCCGGTTAAATGAACGATTATTCGTACATATAAATACCCCGCCCATCGTGTCCGATCGAGTGTATATGGTAATTTATAGGGACACCCAATTGTAAATCTTTATATTAACATTAACAAACTTTCATTTAGTTAAACAAATATAAAGCCCATTAATAGCCCATAGTCTAATTTCCACAAGTGTCGTTCTTTTGTCCAAACCCCAATTATGGTACAAAGCCCAATTACTCAATTTTAGTAATTAGCCCAACATCATGATTACTTCGTTTTAAATAAGCATAATAATAACTTAGCTACGAGACATTAATGTAAAAAGGTTGAACATAACTTACAATGATTAAAAATAGCGTAGCGTTGCACGGACAGAATTTCGACTTACACCCTTACAACATTCGCTAACATACCCTTATTATTAGAATTATAATTAAAATTAAAATTAAAATATAAATTATATATATATATATATATCGTATATATGAGAGAGAGAGATATATTTTCTGTGTAAAACTCGGCAGAAAACTGGCTTTATATAGGACCTGACCAGCATTTTCACTCCATGCGACTCGCATGGATTTTGTGCCTCTGGCCATGCGAGTCGCATGGCCACCCTGGATCCAGCCAAATTGCGTTGTTTTCTTCTTGCCGACGTAATATAATAATAATATATAATATATAATTATATATAATTATATATATATTATATTATATTCTTGTGCATATTAGACTAGATATTTTTGGTCCGTTGCGTCGGGCGTTTCTTCTTGGCTCAGGTCCCGGTTCCGGATTTTCGGACGTCTTCGCGTATTATTTTAAATCGCGTACTTTGCGTCTTGTAACTTGTACTCTTGTTATTTTGAGACGTTCCTCATCAATAATTTGAACCTTTTTGATTGAATCTTGTACTTTTTAGCTTTTTGGACCTTTCCGTCTTCAATTTGTCGAATCTGCCTTTTATCTTCACTTTTTAATATTTAAACGAATAGTGCTTGTAAATCGAACAATATCAACTAAAATCTTGTCTTTCTTGGGAAATAATGCTGTAAAATATGTGTTCATTTTTAGCCTTATCAGTAATCCTAGTAAAACCAGAATGCATGACTTGTTTCTGGACGTATGAATTACGTGTCTTTATTGCCTTTGCTGAACGACTTGTGTACTAGCTAGAAATATCTTCACAACCATCTTGTATCAAATTTATTGTGTGCTATATTTCATGCTATATGTAAAATAAGCGGTATTGAAAGTTTGTAAAATATTGTGTAAAAGTTTGAACGCGAAATATTATTATAATCAGTTTTTCATATAGAATTGTAGTAGTTGAATTGTATATTAGCAACTAAGTATGAACTTAACGGGTAGGTACTACCCGAATTTAAACTTATAAAACGCTAATATGAAGAAAAAGCTTTTATAAATGAGTTCATATTATGCTACGAAATACTATTAACTACTCTTAATATTCTGTATGATTAACTTGTTCCATTTGACTATTTTGAAGGAAATGGCATCGACAACTCGACACACCGTGAATATGAATGAAGAGGAATTCCGTACTTTCCTAGCTTCAAACATAGCCGCAGTTCAGGCTGCGCTACATACCAACAATAACCTTGGATCTAGCAGTACAGGAAATCGTGTAGGATGCACCTACAAAGAATTCACTGCCTGCAAACCTTTAGAATTTGATGGAACCGAAGGACCGATCGGATTGAAACGGTGGACCGAGAAGGTCGAATCGGTGTTTGCCATAAGTAAGTGTACTGAAGAGGATAAAGTGAAGTACGCTACGCATACCTTCACAGGTTCTGCGTTAACATGGTGGAATACCTATCTAGAGCAAGTGGGACAAGACGATGCGTACGCACTACCGTGGTCAGCATTCAAGCACTTGATGAACGAGAAGTACCGTCCCAGAACCGAGGTCAATAAGCTCAAGACAGAACTTAGAGGGTTACGAACCCAAGGATTTGATATTACCACGTACGAAAGACGATTCACATAATTGTGCCTATTGTGTCCGGGAGCATTCGAAGATGAGGAAGAGAAGATCGACGCGTTTGTGAAAGGATTACCGGAAAGAATCCAAGAAGATATAAGTTCACACGAGCCCGCCTCCATACAACAGGCATGTAGAATGGCTCACAAACTAGTGTCAGATTGAAGAAAGAATTAAAGAACAGACTGCTGAAGAGGCCAATGTGAAGCAAGTCAAAAGAAAGTGGGAGGAAAACGGTGATAAGAATCACCAATACAACAACAACAGCAATTACAACAATAATCGCAACAATTATCCCAACAATCGCAACATCAATCGCAACTACAACAAACGGCCCAACATTAACAACAACAACAACAACAACAACAACAACAACAGTAACTACAACAATCATCCTAACAACAATAATAACCGCAACAACAACAACAACAATCAGAAGCAGCTATGCCAAAGGTGTGAAAAGTATCACTCGGGGTTCTGCACCAAATTTTGCAACAAGTGTAAAAGAAATGGTCATAGCGCGGTGAAGTGTGAGGTCTACGGACCAGGGGTTAATAGAACGAAAGGAACAAATGGTGTCGGAACGAGTAATGGCGGAGCAAGTAGTGTCAGAGCAAGTTTTGCCAATGTAGTTTGTTATAAATGTGGAAAACCGGGCCACATTATTAGAAATTGCCCGAACCAGGAGAACACGAATGGACAAGGCCGCGGAAGAGTTTTCAATATTAATGCGGCAGAGGCACAGGAAGACCCGGAGCTTGTTACGGGTACGTTTCTTATTGACAATAAATCTGCTTACGTTTTATTTGATTAGGGTGCGGATAGAAGCTATATGAGTAGAGATTTTTGTGCTAAATTAAGTTGTCCATTGACGCCTTTGGATAGTAAATTTTTACTCGAATTAGCAAATGGTAAATTAATTTCAGCAGATAATATATGTCGGAATCGAGAAATTAAACTGGTTAGCGAAACATTTAAGATTGATTTGATACCAGTAGAGTTAGGGAGTTTTGATGTGATAATCGGTATGGACTGGTTGAAAGAAGTGAAAGCAGAGATCGTTTGTTACAAAAATGCAATTCGCATTATACGAGAAAAAGGAAAACCCTTAATGGTGTACGGAGAAAAGGGCAACACGAAGCTACATCTTATTAGTAATTTGAAGGCACAAAAACTAATAAGAAAAGGTTGCTATGCTGTTCTAGCACACGTCGAGAAAGTACAAACTGAAGAAAAGAGCATCAATGATGTTCCCATTGCAAAAGAATTTCCCGATGTATTTCCGAAAGAATTACCGGGATTACCCCCACATCGATCCGTTGAATTTCAAATAGATCTTGTACCAGGAGCTGCACCAATAGCTCGTGCTCCTTACAGACTCGCACCCAGCGAGATGAAAGAACTGCAAAGCCAATTACAAGAACTTTTAGAACGTGGTTTCATTCGACCAAGCACATCACCGCGGGGAGCTCCTGTTTTGTTTGTCAAGAAGAAAGATGGTACATTCAGGTTGTGTATCGACTATCAAGAGTTGAACAAACTTACCATCAAGAACCGCTACCCACTACCGAGAATCGACGACTTATTTGATCAACTACAAGGCTCGTCTGTTTATTCAAAGATTGACTTACGTTCCGGGTATCATCAAATGTGGGTGAAAGAAGATGATATTCCAAAGACTGCTTTCAGAACACGTTACGGTCATTACGAGTTTATGGTCATGCCGTTTGGTTTAACTAATGCACCAGCTGTGTTCATAGACCTTATGAACCGAGTGTGTGGACCATACCTTGACAAGTTTGTCATTGTTTTCATTGATGACATACTTATTTACTCAAAGAATGACCAAGAACATGGTGAACATTTGAGAAAGGTGTTAGAAGTATTGAGGAAGGAAGAATTGTACGCTAAGTTTTCAAAGTGTGCATTTTGATTGGAAGAAGTTCAATTCCTCGGTCACATAGTGAACAAAGAAGGTATTAAGGTGGATCCGGCAAAGATAGAAACTGTTGAAAAGTGGGAAACCTCGAAAACTCCGAAACACATACGCCAGTTTTTAGGACTAGCTGGTTACTACAGAAGGTTCATCCAAGACTTTTCCAAAATAGCAAAACCCTTGACTGCATTAACGCATAAAGGGAAGAAATTTGAATGGAATGATGAACAAGAGAAAGCGTTTCAATTATTGAAGAAAAAGCTAACTACGGCACCTATATTGTCATTGCCTGAAGGGAATGATGATTTTGTGATTTATTGTGACGCATCAAAGCAAGGTCTCGGTTGTGTATTAATGCAACGAACGAAGGTGATTGCTTATGCGTCTAGACAATTGAAGATTCACGAACAAAATTATACGACGCATGATTTGGAATTAGGCGCGGTTGTTTTTGCATTAAAGACTTGGAGGCACTACTTATATGGGGTCAAAAGTATTATATATACCGACCACAAAAGTCTTCAACACATATTTAATCAGAAACAACTGAATATGAGGCAGCGTAGGTGGATTGAATTATTGAATGATTACGACTTTGAGATTCGTTACCATCCGGGGAAGGCAAATGTGGTAGCCGATGCCTTGAGCAGGAAGGACAGAGAACCCATTCGAGTAAAATCTATGAATATAATGATTCATAATAACCTTATTACTCAAATAAAGGAGGCGCAACAAGGAGTTTTAAAAGAGGAAAATTTAAAGGATGAAATACCCAAAGGATCGGAGAAGCATCTTAATATTCGGGAAGACGGAACCCGGTATAGGGCTGAAAGGATTTGGGTACCAAAATTTGGAGATATGAGAGAAATGGTACTTAGAGAAGCTCATAAAACCAGATACTCAATACATCCTGGAACGGGGAAGATGTACAAGGATCTCAAGAAACATTTTTGGTGGCCGGGTATGAAAGCTGATGTTGCTAAATATGTAGGAGAATGTTTGACGTGTTCTAAGGTCAAAGCTGAGCATCAGAAACCATCAGGTCTACTTCAACAACCCGAAATCCCGGAATGGAAATGGGAAAACATTACCATGGATTTCATCACTAAATTGCCAAGGACTGCAAGTGGTTTTGATACTATTTGGGTAATAGTTGATCGTCTCACCAAATCAGCACACTTCCTGCCAATAAGAGAAGATGACAAGATGGAGAAGTTAGCACGACTGTATTTGAAGGAAGTCATCTCCAGACATGGAATACCAATCTCTATTATCTCTGATAGGGATGGCAGATTTATTTCAAGATTCTGGCAGACATTACAGCAAGCATTAGGAACTCGTCTAGACATGAGTACTGCCTATCATCCACAAACTGATGGGCAGAGCAAAAGGACGATACAAACGCTTGAAGACATGCTACGAGCATGTGTTATTGATTTCGAAAACAGTTGGGATCGACATCTACCGTTAGCAGAATTTTCCTACAACAACAGCTACCATTCAAGCATTGAGATGGCGCCGTTTGAAGCACTTTATGGTAGAAAGTGCAGGTCTCCGATTTGTTGGAGTGAAGTGGGGGATAGACAAATTACGGGTCCGGAGATTATACAAGAAACTACCGAGAAGATCATCCAAATTCAACAACGATTGAAAACCGCCCAAAGTCGACAAAAGAGCTACGCTGACATTAAAAGAAAAGATATAGAATTTGAAATTGGAGAGATGGTCATGCTTAAAGTTGCACCTTGGAAAGGCGTTGTTCGATTTGGTAAACGAGGGAAATTAAATCCAAGGTATATTGGACCATTCAAGATTATTGATCGTGTCGGACCAGTAGCTTACCGACTTGAGTTACCTCAACAACTCGCGACTGTACATAACACTTTCCACGTCTCGAATTTGAAGAAATGTTTTGCTAAAGAAGATCTCACTATTCCGTTAGATGAAATCCAAATCAACGAAAAACTCCAATTCATCGAAGAACCCGTCGAAATAATGGATCGTGAGGTTAAAAGACTTAAGCAAAACAAGATACCAATTGTTAAGGTTCGATGGAATGCTCTTAGAGGACCCGAGTTCACCTGGGAGCGTGAAGATCAGATGAAGAAGAAATACCCGCATCTATTTCCAGAAGATTCGTCAACACCTTCAACAGCTTAAAATTTCGGGACGAAATTTATTTAACGGGTAGGTACTGTAGTGACCCGAACTTTTCCATGTTTATATATATTAATTGAGATTGATATTTACATGATTAAATGTTTCCAACATGTTAAGCAATCAAACTTGTTAAGACTTGATTAATTGAAATATGTTTCATATAGACAATTGACCACCCAAGTTGACCGGTGATTCACGAACGTTAAAACTTGTAAAAACAATATGATGACATATATATGGATATATATATATAGTTAACATGATACTATGATAAGTAAACATATCATTAAGTATATTAACAATGAACTACATATGTAAAAACAAGACTACTAACTTAATGATTTTTAAACGAGACATATATGTAACGATTATCGTTGTAAAGACATTTAATGTATATATATCATATTAAGAGATATTCATACATGATAATATCATGATAATATAATAATTTAAAATCTCATTTGATATTATAAACATTGGTTTAACAACATTTAACAAGATCGTTAACCTAAAGGTTTCAAAACAACACTTACATGTAACGACTAACGATGACTTAACGACTCCGTTAAAATGTATATACATGTAGTTTTTTAATATGTATTTATACACTTTTGAAAGACTTCAATACACTTATCAAAATACTTCTACTTAAAAAAATGCTTACAATTACATCCTCGTTCAGTTTCATCAACAATTCTACTCGTATGCACCCGTATTCGTACTCGTACAATACACAGCTTTTAGATGTATGTACTATTGGTATATACACTCCAATGATCAGCTCTTAGCAGCCCATGTGAGTCACCTAACACATGTGGGAACCATCATTTGGCAACTAGCATGAAATATCTCATAAAATTACAAAAATATGAGTAATCATTCATGACTTATTTACATGAAAACAAAATTACATATCCTTTATATCTAATCCATACACCAACGACCAAAAACACCTACAAACACTTTCATTCTTCAATTTTCTTCATCTAACTAATCTCTCTCAAGTTCTATCTTCAAGTTCTAAGTGTTCTTCATAAATTCTACAAGTTCTAGTTACATAAAATCAAGAATACTTTCAAGTTTGCTAGCTCACTTCCAATCTTGTAAGGTGATCATCCAACCTCAAGAAATCTTTGTTTCTTACAGTAGGTTATCATTCTAATACAAGGTAATAATCATATTCAAACTTTGGTTCAATTTCTATAACTATAACAATCTTATTTCAAGTGATGATCTTACTTGAACTTGTTTTCGTGTCATGATTCTGCTTCAAGAACTTCGAGCCATCCAAGGATCCGTTGAAGCTAGATCTATTTTTCTCTTTTCCAGTAGGTTTATCCAAGGAACTTAAGGTAGTAATGATGTTCATAACATCATTCGATTCATACATATAAAGCTATCTTATTCGAAGGTTTAAACTTGTAATCACTAGAACATAGTTTAGTTAATTCAAAACTTGTTCGCAAACAAAAGTTAATCCTTCTAGCTTGACTTTTAAAATCAACTAAACACATGTTCTATATCTATATGATATGCTAACTTAATGATTTAAAACCTGGAAACACGAAAAACACCGTAAAACCGGATTTACGCCGTCGTAGTAACACCGCGGGCTGTTTTGGGTTAGTTAATTAAAAACTATGATAAACTTTGATTTAAAAGCTGTTATTCTGAGAAAATGATTTTTATTATGAACATGAAACTATATCCAAAAATTATGGTTAAACTCAAAGTGGAAGTATGTTTTCTAAAATGGTCATCTAGACGTCGTTCTTTCGACTGAAATGACTACCTTTACAAAAACGACTTGTAACTTATTTTTCCGACTATAAACCTATACTTTTTCTGTTTAGATTCATAAAATAGAGTTCAATATGAAATCATAGCAATTTGATTCACTCAAAACGGATTTAAAATGAAGAAGTTATGGGTAAAACAAGATTGGATAATTTTTCTCATTTTAGCTACGTGAAAATTGGTAACAAATCTATTCCAACCATAACTTAATCAACTTGTATTGTATATTATGTAATCTTGAGATACCATAGACACGTATACAATGTTTCAACCTATCATGTCAACACATCTATATATATTTCGGAACAACCATAGACACTCTATATGTGAATGTTGGAGTTAGCTATACAGGGTTGAGGTTGATTCCAAAATATATATAGTTTGAGTTGTGATCAATACTGAGATACGTATACACTGGGTCGTGGATTGATTCAAGATAATATTTATCGATTTATTTTTGTACATCTTACTGTGGACAACTAGTTGTAGGTTACTAACGAGGACAGCTGACTTAATAAACTTAAAACATCAAAATATATTAAAAGTGTTGTAAATATATTTTGAACATACTTTGATATATATGTATATATTGTTATAGGTTCGTGAATCAACCAGTGGCCAAGTCTTACTTCCCGACGAAGTAAAAATCTGTGAAAGTGAGTTATAGTCCCACTTTTAAAATCTAATATTTTTGGGATGAGAATACATGCAGGTTTTATAAATGATTTACAAAATAGACACAAGTACGTGAAACTACATTCTATGGTTGAATTATCGAAATCGAATATGCCCCTTTTTATTAAGTCTGGTAATCTAAGAATTAGGGAACAGACACCTTAATTGACGCGAATCCTAAAGATAGATCTATTGGGCCTAACAAACCCCATCCAAAGTACCGGATGCTTTAGTACTTCGAAATTTATATCATATCCGAAGGGTGTCCCGGAATGATGGGGATATTCTTATATATGCATCTTGTTAATGTCGGTTACCAGGTGTTCACCATATGAATGATTTTTATCTCTATATATGGGATGTGTATTGAAATATGAAATCTTGTGGTCTATTATTATGATTTGATATATATAGGTTAAACTATAACTCACCAACATTTTTGTTGACGTTTTAAGCATGTTTATTCTCAGGTGATTATTAAGAGCTTCCGCTATCGCATACTTAAATAAGGACGAGATTTGGAGTCCATGCTTGTATGATATTGTGTAAAAACTGCATTCAAGAAACTTATTTTGTTGTAACATATTTGTATTGTAAACCATTATGTAATGGTCGTGTGTAAACAGGATATTTTAGATTATCATTATTTGATAATCTACGTAAAGCTTTTTAAACCTTTATTGATGAAATAAAGGTTATGGTTTGTTTTAAAATGAATGCAGTCTTTGAAAAACGTCTCATATAGAGGTCAAAACCTCGCAACGAAATCAATTAATATGGAACGTTTTTAATCAATAAGAACGGGACATTTCACCAGCTCCCCCAGTGCGACGCTTCAGGCGTTTAGCTTCGAGACCTGCTGAGCATGCAGAGCCACTAGAAACACATGAGCCGCAGACTGTGATACGTTATGGAGCAACCTTGAATGACTCAGATGTTACATGGGCATTACTCATAGACCAGCAAAGACTCTATCGAGCTCTCAGAGCATACCTTCAGTGCGAAGGGATGTGTGATGGCCCCGTCAAAACACTTAACGGCTCTGTCACTTGGTCCCACAGCTTGATCGAACTTAAATGAATTTAATAAAAGACATTGCATTCTTTTATTTCAAAAGTTTTCCAAAAAGGAAACATACTTAAAATATGTAGTTTAAACAACCCAACATATTAATAACCAAAGTTGACATTAAAACATTGTCAACAAAACCCACAAGTTTAAATTATTCCAAAATAGAATGCAAGTTCAAAGTTTCGTAATTGTTTAACAAAATCTGCCCAAATGCATGCAGACTCTTCTAACACAGCGAAAGCATCAAACAAACTCAAGTACCTGTGAAAACATGCGAGTAAACTGTCAACAAAAATGTTGAGTGAATTATAGGTTCAAATAACTGAATAAACTTTAGACCACAAGATTTAAAACGTTAGAGAACATTAAACATTATTCCATTATCAATGAGCCACCTGGTAACCACTTAACCCTTTATTTACCCTTACCAAACACAATAAATAATATACACTGAACAAGTGCATCTACAACAAAGTACGAAGTACTAAACATTCCGATTATAAATTGCTAGCGCGACTAGCTCAAAATGGGGCTGTCAAGCCCGATAGATCTATCCATAGGATTCGCGTTCACCAGTAGAAATCAGTGATTACAGTTACCAGACTAGGAAATATTTTTGTTCAACTCATAATGAATAATTTAAATTTAATTGCCACTTGTGTCTAAACGTAAAATAAAATGCATGTAATCACATCCCAAAAATATACTTTAAAAAGTATGTAAAAATGGGACTATAACTCACCTTAAAGTAAACGAAGTAACCACATAATAATGCGAACAGCAAATGAAGTAAAGTGATCAGGGATGTTCATAACGCCGACCTATAAATAAAGCAGGTCGTTATAAATAACTAACTTAGGTCAAGTCTTAGTATGATAGCTATTGTACATGTTGCAAGTAGACATAGAACAACACTCAACATGCATCGGTTTAATCGAAACAGTGTACGGACACACACTTTATATTTTTAGAAAGTTTCTATTTTTAGCAGGTTTCCATTTTTGGAAAGTTTCTATTTTTAGAAAGTTTCTATATTTGGAAAGTTTCCATATTTAGAAAGTTGCTATTTTTGGAAAGTTTATAAGTTAGGAAAATTTCCTTAATTAGAAAGTCAACAGAAGTCAACAGAAAGTCAAAATCAACCGAAAGTCAACTCAAAAGTCAACCTTGGTCAAACATAGTCAACATTGATTTTAAAGTATAGGTTATAATAATAATATAGGTTATAATGTTATTTAAAGTCATAAATGTATAATTATGTCATAACATAAGTTTAATTAAATTAAATTGAATTATTAAAGTTAACATAAGTTTAAATGATATAATTCATATAACATAAGTATTTAATTAAGTAATTAAATATCAATCATAATATAAGTATTATTAATTAATAATAAATTTTAAATCATATCATAAGTATTATTAATTAATAATGAATTATTAATCATATCATAAGTTTCTAATTATAATTATTAAATCATAAGTATTTAATAATTAAATTATAATTAAATAATAACTAAGCCTTGCAATAATTAAATAATTAATTAATCCTTATTATAAGTCTTATTATAATAATCTCATAATATAAGTTTAATACTTACCATAATTATTTTTCATTAATAATAAAAGTATTATTAATCATAAGTTTAATTAAATGTTTAATTAAATCATAAGTAATTAATAAATGATATAATAAATATATATATATCCTAAGTCTTAAATTAAATTAATTAATTTTTATATCATAAGTAATTTATTAATAATGAAATTTATTATTTGTATCATAAGTCTTATTTAATAACCATAAGTTTTAATTAAAAGTTCATCGGGTCATAACTTAAGCTCCGGGAATCAGTTTTCGACGAGACTTATATATATCTTCGCCTAACTAACCCACCCGACACATTAGTGTGCTCAAGAACATCCCAAGAACAGCCACCAAGTCGTGACATATGTGACGACCCGGGAATTTCTGACTAAATTTAAACTTAATCCTTATATGATTTCGACACGATAAGCAAAGTCTATAATGTTGAGTCTCGAAAACACTGGAACAGTTTACATGAATGTATTTACCTTTTTAAAATTTCCAATGATTCATGAACAATTGTTTGTAAATAAATATGTATATATAAATGTAAGTATATGTATATTAATTTGAAATTATAAAATATAATTTAAGCATTATAATTAATTATATAAAATAGGATACAAAATAATTAAGCCTTTATTAAAATGAATCTTTACATATGAATTCTTTACATAAATAAGGTTATATATATTGTTATATTTATAAACATTAATATATGTTATTATATAATACATATTATAGGTAAATATGATATAATTAATAAATTGTATTATTAATATATTAAATGTAATTACAAGTTAAAATATAATTATAATTATCATACTGATATTATCTTCATTATTATTATTATTAATATTAATATTGATAATATTAATATTAAAATCAGTATTATTTATATTATTAATTTCAATATATAATATATAGATATGAAGTGTGATAAATACAAATTGTTATAATTACAAATATTATACTAAAATTATTATCATTAATAATATTAGTATTATTATAATTAATATTATCATTATTATAAATATTATTGTTAATCTTATAGATATATTATTATCAATAATATTATTATTGTTATAAATATTATTAAGATTATTATTATTATTATTATTATTATTATTATTATTATTATTATTATTATTATTATTATTATTATTATTATTATTATTATTATTATTATTATTATTATTATTATAGTTATAATAATTGTATTTGTTAATTTATAAGATTAATTATATGTACAAATATATATATATATATATATATATATATATATATATATATATATATATATATATATATATATATATATATATATATATATATATATATATATAAATACATATACATATATAAAAAGATACAGAATTATTTATGTCTAAACACAGATATAGATATTGGTATTTATATAAATATAATCATGATCTTTTATATAATTAAATATGCAATTAAAACACCATAGAATCCAAAAATTCGTTTGATATCTACATCAGTGATATTTTATAGTCCTTCCTGTCTATAGCCTATACTGTAATCGATTCCAATACAGATAGATACGCCAAAATCAGTTGGAAGTCTTTATCTTCTTTTATTTCTGTTATAATTCCTTTTTCCTGCTAATTGATTCTGTGGTCGACAATTGTTACCATAAATCTATCTAAAATCTCTGTATTACCATAACATTAATCCAACAACGAGCAACAATATCAAATACACTCTACAAACCTCTGCTTTTATCCAAAAACTGAAACCCATTTAAAGAAAATTAACTATCGACTCTGTTTATGGTACTTTTTCTGAAAAAATTGAATTCAAATCAATTAACAAAATGTGTTAAAGCCATGTTGTTAGGATTCTTCCTCTTAAACTGTCTGCAAAAGTTAATGTTGTAATTCATCTTATCCATCAAGAATTTTGGAGTCAAACGTTAGAATTCAAAAAGTCAAACAAACGGTTCATCCAAGAATTCGAATTCGTTTTACAGTTTCTGAGGTAATTGTTGATTGAGAAAGTTTTTAGAAGAAGTTTCCTACCTATTTCGTTTAGAATTCATCTTCTATAAATTTCAAGATTTCGAAATCAGAGTTTGAGTTCTAAATTTTTTACAGCGACGGTTGCAAAATTATCTGAGTTATATATTTTTTTTCTTCTGTTGTTAATCAATAACAATTACAATAATTTGCTTCTGTTCCATTTAATAAATTAAAACATTTTTTTTTTGGGTTTGTTATATTGATTCTGGGTTACGGATCGAGTCATTCAAATATTGAAGAAGAAGAACAAATGTGTTAACGGTTAATTATAATTGATATTGGGTTTAAAACAGATATGCAGTAATGGTTCAATGGTTATGGGATCGTGTTGGATACCTTGAGGTCTCGGGTTCGAGTGTTGTAGCTGCCATTTTTTTTAAAGACTTATTGAGGTAGTTGTTATCTCCTTTACTATTATTATTATTATTATTATTATTGTTATTATTATTATTATTATTATTATTATTATTATTATTATTATTATTATTATTATTATTATTATTATTATTATTATTATTATCATTATTATTATTATTATTATTATTATTGCCATGATAAGTATTATTATTAGAAACATTATTATTATTATGATATTATTGTTAATATTATTTATTATAATAATATTGTTGTGTTATTATCACTAATATAAATATAAATGTAATGAGTATTATTATCCTTAACATAGCTAATCTTATTATTATTATTATCGTTATTATTATTAAGATAATGATAATATTTATTACTCCAAATATTTAGAAATATCATTATATTAATCAAATAAAGAGTATTATCAAATTCGTTAACGTTAGTATAAGTATCATAATTACAATTAGGATTATAGTTATTATTATTATTGATGTTATTAGTATTACAAATATTATTATTACAAATATTATAACTATCTTTATAAATATTAGAAACATTAATTATCATTAAAATTAGTATTAGTAACATTTAGAATTTTTATTAACAAAAGTATTACTATTAAGATTATCACTCGTAATAAGATGGTTATAATAATTAATATTATCGTTAAGTATTAGGTATTATTATTAAAAATTATTATTTTCATTACCATTGCTATTAAATTATTCACTTTATTAGAAACTATTATTATTATTATTATTATTATTATTATTATTATTATTATTATTATTATTATTATTATTATTATTATTATGAGATTTATTATAAAAACTATCATTAATATTATCATTTATAGAATCATTAATACTATTATCATTAATATTAGTACTATCATTATTATTATAGATATCACTTAAAATATTATCTTAAAATACTACTTTAACAAATAAATGATATTTATATAAAAATATGTTTAATACATATAACATAACAGAACTTAATATTTTTTTATGTACAAAATGAATATATAAAATATATATATATTATATATTATTAATATAAAAAGAATATAACTAATAAATTATATATATATATTTATATTTATTCGATTACAACTATGTATATTAATAAATACACAAATGATATAGGTTCGTGAATCCGAGGCCAACCCTGCATTGTTCAGTATATTCATATGTATTTTTACTACAAAATACATTAGGTAAGTTTCATTTGCCTTTTTACCCTTTATATTTTTGGGCTGAAAATACATGCGCAATTTTTATAACTGTTTTACGAAATAGACACAAGTAAATGAAACTACATTCTATGGCTGGATTATTAAACCGAATATGCCCATTTTTAGTCTGGTAATCTAAGAATTAGGGAACAGACACCCTAATTGGCGCGAACTCTAAAGATAGATCTATCGGGCCCAACAAGCCCCATCCAAAGTACCGGATGCTTTAGTACTTCGAAATTTATATCATGTCCGAAGGAGGATCCCGGAATGATGGGGATATTCTTATATGCATATTGTGAATGTCGGTTACCAGGTGTTCAATCCATATGAAGGATATTTTTGTCTCTATGCATGGGACGTATGTTTATGAGAAATGGAAATATGAAATCTTGTGGTCTATTAAAATTATGAAATGATTATTTATGTAAAACTAATGAACTCACCAATCTTTTGGTTGACACTTTAAAGTATGTTTATTCTCAGGTACGAAAGAAATCTTCCGCTGTGCAAATGCTCATTTTAAAGATATTATTTGGAGTCATTCATGATATATTTCAAAAAATGTTGCATTCGAGTCGTTGAGTACATCAAGATTATTATTAAGTCAATTATAGTTAGATACATTATAAAATGGTATGCATTCCGTCCACTTTCGATGTAATGAAAGATTGTCTTTTCAAAAACGAATGCAATGTTTGTAAAATGTATCATATAGAGGTTTAGTACCTTGCGATGTAATCAACTGTTGTGAAACGTTTATAATCGATGTGGACTTCGTCCGGATGGATTAGGACGGGTCGTTAGAGTTGGTATCAGAGCGGTGGTCTTAGCGAACCGGGTCTTGCATTAGTGTGTCTAAATGATAGCTGTTTAGATGCATTAGTGAGTCTGGACTTCGACCGTGTCTGCATGTCAAAAGTTTTGCTTATCATTTCTAGTCGGAAATCATCTGCTTATCATCCTTAGGAAATTACCTGCTTATCATTCTTAGTCTAGACACATCTTACTGCAATGATTGCATGAATAGTGTATAGAAAAAAATTTGTAACTTAACGTATCTGCTAATTCATATCTTAGCATATCTGTTACTGTAGACTTTGCCTGACAACTTCCGTAGATTCCTCCGTAACTTATGGGATTTTAGTATTATATATGCATATGTAAATTATGTATTACAGGGTACTAATCTATATCCTATAATCTATTTCTTATCGAAAATCCTTCATCTGATCATACGAGATGAATCCCTCAACCAGTTCGAATTCCTCGGATTTCGACAGCTATTTCGATATGGAGTTTCACCTAAGCTCCGAAAGCAGTGTCACCGGAATGAATCAACCAATCAGCCATCCCCAATTCATCTGATGGTTTCGTAGTCGACTAAATCAATGGAGATGAGAAGAAGGCGATCCTTTCCACTCACCAACCTGCACTCTTGGTGAAGAACCTGAAGCATTTACCGTCGAACCTGTTCGTAACACTATTTTCTCTCTCATTTCCAGAGTATCTCGCCACGACTATATCACAAGTCAGATTCAAAACCTTATTCATTCGCTCGTTCATACCGACAATCATCCCAGAGTAATAAAGTCAATGAGTTGTAGCCTTGGAAAATATGGTGCAAAACATACCAGCTTCAGCAACATCACCGATACCAACAGTACCATCAATAAACAGCACCAGTACCATCAACAATCTATGACTCAACATCTCATTATGTACCTCGAGCATAATCATCAATCTACGAATCCTTCTACATCATTTATCTTCGTTCAACATGGCGATTATGTAATCTCTAATATATTAGAGATTATATATTATTGTTCTAACGGTAAATCAAATGAGTTTAATATCATATTGACTCATTAAATCCATGATTACATCTGAAGAAAATATATATGTATATATATTTTCATAAAGATTGTAATTAAAAATTCTTTCGTACAAACTGTTAATGGTGAAAATATTTTAACGGGTAGGTAATACCCGAGGAATATTTAGATTTCACATTAATAAGTTACAATGTACATTCTTCGAATTTGAATTCAAAAGTCATTTACTATCCTATTTACATCCACCGATATACCTATCCGTTAACCACAGAATGACCATATTCATCCAAATTCATATTTGGATTTTGATTTATTAGAATCCAACAAGTGGCATAATGAAGAAAACATTTGACAAAATAAAATTTGTTAGAAACAAACAAATTAACTATGAGAAATTTTGTTAAGAATCCACGCTAACTGTTCCTAGCTAATTGTTCATAGCTAACTGATTACATTTTATTTATCGCAATTTAATTATCGCAATTTACATTCTCGCAATTTTATTTATCGTCATTTAATTTCTATTATTTATTTTACGCACTTTAAATATCGGGACACGTATACAAGGTTTTGACATATCATATCGACGCATCTATATATATTATTTGGAATCACCATAGACACTCTATATGCAGTAATGATCGAGTTTTCTATACAGGGTTGAGGTTGATTCTCAAATAATATATATACTTTGAGTTGTGATCGAGTCTGAGACATGTACACGGGTTACGATACGTATTAATTAATTCGAATATTATATATTAAGCTATATATGAAATATTGGACTGTCAACTGTGAACTATCAACTGTGGACTGCCGACATTGGACAATTAAAATGAATTAAAATATTAATTATAACATATGAACCTAAACAATTCTTCAAGTTTGCCACTTGATTTCATCTTAAACCTCATTGTATCTTGACAATTACAATCTGCATTCAAACCTTTCATGATTCTTGAAAACACCCAATCGATAGGATGAATCAACCGCATTTCATCTACGGAAAGAAAGATTTATGCATATAGTTATGCACCTGAGAAACTCTCGGCAACTGAGTAAAAGTTTAACACGTAGCCGCGTCAGATCCTTTGGCATTTATTAGCAAAAATAACTTTGCGATCCCTTTTCAAAGTAGCCAATTTTATCACAGCTCCAACAAGTCAGCTTCGACTTTTCATTCGAAGTAGCCTTACTATAATCCTGATATATACAATTACCCTTTTGATACCGGAGAATTCTTTTATATTCCACCATATTACTAGCAGACGTACCAGCAACCTCGTTGTTTTTTTTTTTTTCTTAAATCTCTCTGACAAATCATTATATTTATTCATTGAAACCCTATCATATACTCATCCGCATCATGTAACGAGAACTGCCATAACAATTACCGGGAATCAGCAATCAGTAGTTTGAAAACTCACAGCATATCTACATCAACAGTTATATGTATGACATTTATCTCTTAGAATTATGATCTCTCATTCTGAAATTCTGAAAAGCACTCAGTCACAAATCAATACCCTGAATGTTGAAAAAGCTGAATGAAGCAGCAGAAACCATAGACAATCGTAAACGACCTTAATAATCGAAAGTTTGATGATAAACAATAGTATGTTGGAAAAGCTCAGAAAAGTTGGAACTGGAAAACGGATTGAGCTAACCACGAAGGAGACCAAGGACAAATACAAGGACCATACCATATATTCAAAGAATCCAGGTAATTCTGGATCCGATGAAACCTTCAACAAATATCTTGCTTCGAAGTCATGTTAAAATCTTGCGGAAAATCTTTCTTCATCAACCATCGAACTTAGAAATTCCAAAATATCATCATAAATATCTTCGATATTTCTGAAGATATTTTCATAAATATTCTCGTCCAAAATTATTTATCTCTTCATGCTATCTATATTACATCATAAAGGAAACTACATTAGTTTCTAAATTTCTTTAAAAATTCGAGTTTAAATTATGAATGTTTTTGAAGTACTGTTGGGAATTGATGCATAAGTTAGTATAATATAATGACACTTGATCAACGTGATTATATTACAGTAAGTCATGCTGAGTTTCTAATGGAACGTGATGATTGACAGATCATAACGTCATCATGTGCCATGTTACAAGACTCGTTCATTCTGCTTCACCTCCGAACATATCAAGAAAATATATTCTTGATAGTTCTATTCTCAGTGATTTTGGTAATTTGACAAATCAAATCGTACCATTACGATTTCCTTCTTAGAACATTAACAATGTTCATTCTGAAATTTATATCTGCGAATTCTGGACCATTACAAGAGATGCCAAATTGCCAGAAGAAGAAACGAAGGGACAAAGCTCCGAAATAGAAATTGGAGTATAAATCACAGCAAAAAGAATAGAGCATTAACTGTGGATGAAAATGATTATAGAAGAGAGAAGCAGGGACTTTAACATATAAGAGAAAACATAAAGCCCAATAACAACACGGAGGTTACAAACAGTGGATATTAATACTAATAGCAATATAAAGACACGGTGGAATTAAGAATAGTATCACCCCAAGGTAATAGTAGAAGTAAACAGATTTTTTTTTTTTGGTGGAAAAATTTAAAAGAAGCATGACATAAATAATAATTAGGAAAATATCAAAGGATAGAACGGGATTAAGCATTTTCACAATCTTTTGGATGTATGAACTAAGAAAGAAAGTATAGGAATGGTGAGAATAATGGAACAGAAGAGTTTAATTTATAAAGGAAAAATCAGATGTAACAATCAAGACAGATGATCGCATTTAATTATAGAGATCTTAATTTCCTTATTCGCCGAAGAATCAAATCTTTTATATTTCGAAGATCTTCTTTAAATCCCTTGAATTTCGGAATTCAACCCTCTACATCAAAAGTTAAGACGAACCTCTATTTGATTCATTTCACTCTTTTGTGATAGCTTCACTCGTATGCTCCAAGTAATCGAATTATCGTATCCATATTACTCAACAATAATAAAACTCTATTTATCAGCTCATATTCGTCATGAAAACACTCTTATTGTTAGCCATGATGTAGTGACCCGAACTTTTCCATGTTTATATATATTCATTGAGATTGATATTTACATGACTAAATATTTCCAACGTGTTAGGCAATCAAACTTGTTAAGACTTGATTAAATGAAATAAGTTTCATATAGACAATTGATCACCCAAGTTGACCGGCGATTCACGAACATTACAAAATTGTAAAAACTACATGTTGTGGTATATATAGACATATATATATATGGTTGACATGAGATTATGATGAGTAAGTATCTCACTAAGTATATTAACAATGTGTGATATACATAAGAAATGAGATTACTAAGTTAAGAAACTCGAAATGATATATATAACGATTATCGTTATGATAACGTCTACTAACTATATATGTATCATATTAAGATATTGATACACTATATTTAACATGATAAAATGATATTTAAATATATCATTAAGTGTGTTAACAATGAACTACATATGTAAAAACAAGACTACTAACTCAAGAATTACGAAACGAGACTTATATGTAATGATTATCGTTGTAACGATATTTTAATGTATATATCATATTAAGAGATATTCATACTTCATAATATCATGATAATATAATAATTTAACATCTCATTTGATATAATAAACATTGGGTTAACAACATTAATTGAGATCGTTAACTTAAAGGTTTTAAAACAACATTTACATGTAACGACTAACGATGACTTAACGACTCAGTTAAAATGTATATACATGTAGTGTTTTAATATGTATTCATACACTTTTGAAAGACTTCAAGACACTTATCAAAATACTTCTACTTAACAAAAATGCTTACAATTACATCCTCGTTCAGTTTCATCAACAATTCTACTCGTATGCACCCGTATTCGTACTCGTACAATACACAGCTTCTAGATGTATGTACTATTGGTATATACACTCCAATGATCAGCTCTTAGCAGCCCATGTGAGTCACCTAACACATGTGGGGACCATCATTTGGCAACTAGCATGAAATATCTCATAAAATTACAAAAATATGAGTAATCATTCATGACTTATTTACATGAAAACACAATTACATATCCTTTATATCTAATCCATACACCAACGACTAAAAACACCTATAAACACTTTCATTCTTCAATTTTCTTCATCTAATTGATCTCTCTCAAGTTCCATCTTCAAGTTCTAAGTGTTCTTCATAAATTCCATAAGTATAGTTTCATAAAAATCAAGAATACTTTCAAGTTTGCAAGTCTACTTCCAAGCTTTCTAATCCATTCCAAGTAATCATCTAAGATCAAGGAACCTTTGTTATTTACACTAGGTTATCTTTCTAATTCAAGGTAATATTCATATTCAAACTTTGATTCAATTTCTACAACTATAACAATCTTATTTCGAGTGAAAATCTTACTTGAACTGTTTTCTTGTCATGATTCTGCTTCAAGAACTTTCAAGCCATCCAAGGATCCTTTGAAGCTAGATCAATTTTTCTCATTTCCAGTAGTTTTATCCAGAAAACTTGAGGTAGTAATGATGTTCATAACATCATTCGATTCATACATATAAAGCTATCTTATTCGAAGGTTTAAACTTGTAATCACTAGAACATAGTTTAGTTAATTCTAAACTTGTTCGCAAAAAAAAGTTAATCCTTCTAACTTGACTTTTAAAATCAACTAAATATATGTTCTATATTTATATTATATGCTAACTTAATGATTTAAAACCTGGAAACACGATGAACACCATAAAATCGGATATACGCCGTCGTAGTGAAATCGGGGGCTGTTTTGGTTTGGATAATTAAAAACTATGATAAACTTTGATTTAAAAGTTGTTCTTCTGGGAAAATGATTTTTCATATGAACATGAAACTATATCCAAAATTCTTGGTTAAACTCAGAGTGAAAGTATGTTTTTCAAAATGGTCATCAAGATGTCGTTCTTTCGACGGAAATGACTACCTCTTTAGTAATTGACATGTAACTTAAATTTCTGACTATAAACCTATACTTTTTCTATTTGGATTCTTAGATTAGAGTTCAATATGAAACCATAGCAATTTGATTCACTCAAAACGGAGTTAAAAATGAAGAAGTTACGGGTAAAACAAGATTGAATATTTTTGATCTTTTAACTACGGGAAATGTTTAACAAATCTATATAAATCATATCCTAGCTAACTTATATTGTATTATACATGTATTCTAATATATTATGTAATCTTGGGATACCATAGACACGTATGCAAATGTTTTGACATATCATATCGACCCATGTATATATATTATTTGGAACAACCATAGACACTCTATATGCAGTAATATTGGAGTTAGCTATACAGGGTTGAGGTTGATTCCAAAAATATATATACTTTGAGTTGTGATTTAGCCTGAGACGTATATACACTGGGTCATGGATTGATTCAAGATAATATATATCGATTTATTTCTGTACATCTAACTGTGGACAACTAGTTGTAGGTTACTAACGAGGACAGCTGACTTAATAAACTTAAAACATCAAAATTTATTAAAAGTGTTGTAAATATATTTTGAACATACTTTGATATATATGTACATATTTCTAATAGGTTCGTGAATCGACCAGTGGCCAAGTCTTACTTCCCGACGAAGTAAAAATCTGTGAAAGTGAGTTATAGTCCCACTTTTAAAATCTAATATTTTTTGGATGAGAATACATGCAGGTTTTATAAATGATTTACAAAATAGACACAAGTACGTGAAACTACATGCTATGGTTGAATTATCAAAATCGAATATGCCCCTTTTTATTAAGTCTGGTAATCTAAGAATTAGGGAACAGACACCCTAATTGATGCGAATCCTAAAGATAGATCTATTGGGCCTAACAAACCCCATCCAAAGTACCGGATGCTTTAGTACTTCAAAATTTATATCATATCCGAAGGGTGTCCCGGAATGATGGAGATATTCTTATATATGCATCTTGTTAATGTCGGTTACCAGGTGTTCACCATATGAATGATTTTTATCTCAATGTATGGGATGTGTATTGAAATATGAAATCTTGTGGTCTATTGTTAAGATTTGATATATATAGGTTAAACGTATAACTCACCAACATTTTTGTTGACGTTTAAAGCATGTTTATTCTCAGGTGAATACTAAGAGCTTCCGCTGATTGCATACTAAAATAAGGACAAGATTTGGAGTCCATGTTTGTATGATATTGTGTAAAAACTGCATTCAAGAAACATATGTCGATGTAATATATTTATATTGTAAACCATTATGTAATGGTCTTGTGTAAACAGTATATTTTAGATTATCATTATTTGATAATCTACGTAATGTTTTTAAAACCTTTATTGATAAAATAAAGGTAATGGTTGTTTTAAAAATGAATGCAGTCTTTGAAAAACGTCTCATATAGAGTTCAAAAGCTCGCAACGAAATCAATTAATATGGAACATTTATAATCAATATGAACGGGACATTTCACATGACCACCTCACGTAAATTTCGGGACGAAATTTCTTTAACGGGTAGGTACTGTGACGACCTGGGAATTTCCGACTAAATTTAAACTTAATCCTTATATGATTTCAACACGATAAGCAAAGTCTATAATGTTGAGTCTCGAAAACACTGGAACAGTTTACATGAATGCATTTACCTTTTTACCATTTCTGATGATTCACGAACAATTGTTTGTAAATAAATATGTATATATAAATGTAAGTATATGTATATTATTTTGAAATTATAAAATATAATTTAAGCATTATAATTAATTATGTAAAATAGGATACAAAATAATTAAGCCTTTATTAAAATGAATCTTTACATATGAATTCTTTACATAAATAAGGTTATATATATTGTTATATTTATAAACATTAATATATGTTATTATATAATACATATTATAGGTAAATATGATATAATTAATAAATTATATTATTAATATATTAAATGTAATTACAAGTTAAAATATAATTATAATTATCATACTGATATTATCTTCATTATTATTTTTAATATTAATATTTATAATATTAATATTAAAATCAGTATTATTTATATTATTAATTTCAATATATAATATATAGATATGAAGTGTGATAAATACAAATTGTTATAATTACAAATACTATACTAAAATTATTATCATTAATAATATTAGTATTATTATAATTAATATTATCATTATTATAAATATTATTGTTAATCTTATAGATATATTATTATCAATAATATTATTATTATTATAAATATTATTAAGATTATTATTATTATTATTATTATAGTTATAATAATTGTATTTATTAATTTATAAGATTAATTATATTATATAGATACTAAATGTACAAATATATATATATAAAAATACATATACATATATAAAAAGATACAGAATTATTTATGTCTAAACACAGATATAGATATTGGTATTTATATAAATATAATCATGATCTTTTATATAATTAAATATGCAATTAAAACACTATAGAATCCAAAAATTCGTTTGATATCTACATCAGTGATATTTTATAGTCCTTCCTGTCTATAGCCTATACTGTAATCGATTCCAATACAGATAGATACGCCAAAATCAGTTGGAAGTCTTTATCTTCTTTTATTTCTTTTATAATTCCTTTTTCCTGCTAATTGATTCTGTGGTCGACAATTGTTACCATAAATCCATCTAAAATCTCTGTATTACCATAACATTAATCCAACAACGAGCAACAATATCAAATACACTCTACAAACCTCTGCTTTTATCCAAAAACTGAAACCCATTTAAAGAAAATAAACTATCGCCTCTGTTTATGGTACTTTTTCTGAAAAACTCGAATTCAAATCAATTAACAAAATGTGTTAAAGCCATGTTGTTAGGATTCTTCCTCTTAAACTGTCTGCAAAAGTTAAGGTTTCAATTCATCTTATCCATCAAGAATTTTGGAGTCAAACGTTAGAATTCAAAAAGTCAAACAAACGGTTCATCCAAGAATTCGAATTCGTTTTACAGTTTCTGAGGTAATTGTTGATTGAGAAAGTTTTTAGAAAAAGTTTCCTACCTATTTCGTTTAGAATTCATCTTCTATAAATGTCAAGATTTCGAAATTAGAGTTTGAGTTCTAAATTTTTTACAGCGACGGTTGCAAAATTATCTGAGTTATATATATATTTTTTCTTCTGTTGTTAATCAATAACAATTACAATAATTTGCTTCTGTTCCTTTTAATAAATTAAAACATTTTTTTGGGTTTGTTATATTGATTCTGGGTTACGGATCGAGTCATTCAAATATTGAAGAAGAAGAACAAATGTGTTAACGGTTAATTATAATTGAGATTGGGATTAAAACAGATATGCAGTAATGGTTCAATGGTTATGGGATCGTGTTGGATACCTAGAGGTCTCGGGTTCGAGTGTTGTAGCTGCCATTTTTTTTAAAGACTTATTAAGGTAGTTGTTATCTCCTTTATTATTATTATTATTATTATTATTATTATTATTATTATTATTATTATTATTATTATTATTATTATTATTATTATTATTATTATTATTATTATTATTATTATTATTATTATTACTATTATTATTATTATTATTATTATCATTATTATTATTATTATTATTATTGACATGATAAGTATTATTATTAGAAACATTATTATTATTACGATATTATTGTTAATATTATTTATTATAATAATATTGTTGTGTTATTATCACTAATATAAATGTAATGGGTATTATTATCCTTAACATAACTAATATTATTATTATTATTATTATTATTATTATTATTATTGTTATTATTATTAAGATAATGATAATATTTATTACTCCAAATATTTAGAAATATCATTATTTTAATCAAATAAAGAGTATTATCAAATTCGTTAACGTTAGTATAAGTATCATAATTACAATTAGGATTATAGTTATTATTATTATTATTGATGTTATTAGTATTACAAATATTATTATTACATATATTATAACTATCTTTATAAATATTAGAAACATTAATTATCATTAAAATTAGTATTAGTAACATTTAGAATTTTTATTAACAAAAGTATTACTATTAAGATTATCACTAGTAATAAGATGGTTATAATAATTAATATTATCGTTAAGTATTAGAAATTATTATTAAAAATTATTATTTTCATTACCACTGCTATTAAATTATTCACTTTATTAGAAACTACTATTATTATTATTATGAGATTTATTATAAAAACTATCATTAATATTATCATTTATAGAATCATTAATACTATTATCATTAATATTAGTACTATCATTATAGATATCACTTAAAATATTATCTTAAAATACTACTTTAATAAATAAATGATATTTATATAAAAATATGTTTAATACATATAACATAACAGAACTTAATATTTTTTTATGTACAAAATGAATATATGAAACATATATATATTATATATTATTAATATAAAAAGAATATAACTAATAAATTATATATATATTTATTCGATTACAACTGTGTATATTAATAAATACACAAATGATATAGGTTCGTGAATCCGAGGCCAACCCTGCATTGTTCAGTATAGTCATATGTATTTTTACTACAAAATACATTAGGTGAGTTTCATTTGCCTTTTTACCCTTTATATTTTTGGGCTGAGAATACATGCGCAATTTTTATAACTGTTTTACGAAATAGACACAAGTAAATGAAACTACATTCTATGGCTGGATTATTAAAACGAATATGCCCCTTTTTAGTCTGGTAATCTAAGAATTAGGGAACAGACACCCTAATTGACGTGAACTCTAAAGATAGATCTATCGGGCCCAACAAGCCCCATCCAAAGTACCGGATGCTTTAGTACTTCGAAATTTATATCATGTCCGAAGGAGGATCCCGGAATGATGGGGATATTCTTATATGCATATTGTGAATGTCGGTTACCAGGTGTTCAATCTATATGAATGATATTTTTATCTCTATGCATGGGACGTATGTTTATGAGAAATGGAAATATGAAATCTTGTGGTCTATTAAAATTATGAAAAGATTATTTATGTTAACCTAATGAACTCACCAACCTTTTGGTTGACACTTTAAAGTATGTTTATTCTCAGGTACGAAAGAAATCTTCCGCTGTGCAAATGCTCATTTTAAAGATATTATTAGGAGTCATTCATGACATATTTTAAAAAATGTTGCATTCGAGTCGTTGAGTACATCAAGATTATTATTAAGTCAATTATAGTTAGATACATTATAAATTGGTATACATGCCATCCACTTTCGATATAATGAAAGATTGTCTTTTCAAAAACGAATGCAATGTTTGTAAAATGTATCATATAGAGGTCAAGTACCTTGCAATGTAATCAACTGTTGTGAAATGTTTATAATTGATGTGGACTTCGTCCGGATGGATTAGGACAGGTCGTTAGAACATACAGCAATTATACAACTTGTAGCTTTAATCCGTTCAAAAACATGTTTTAGTCATAACGGGTGATCCGTGGCTCGGATTTCGATGATCCGAACATGAAAGTGCATCCCATCATCAATCCAAACACACTAGTACACCCTAAAGACTCCAAAAGTGTTCACAAAGTCGGACCATACCTGAATCAATTTGTTTTCACATTTTAATTTCAATAAAACACCATTTTAATCGTAACTAGAGCTCCGGGAATCGAAACAACATGGATCCGGAGTCTAAATTCAATGTCTTGATGAGAGGAACACATCTAGACACTATAATTTCACTTTTATATCAGTTATGTTTACAAAAATGATCAAACAAGCTGCTGTCCCAAAACAATCAAACCAAAAACATGAATTAACGAGCATTTCTACGCATACTATCAACAATACAATAACATATAATCATCATAAAATCAATATAACATATAAAATCAGTAAAATATAAGGAAACCAAAAATCTAGGGTTAGGGTTTATACCCTAATCAAGAATTGAAGAGTATAGATGCGTAGAGATCGAAGAGATGAACGCGATGATGATTAAGGCTTCTTGATCCAAGTAATATTTTGTGAGATGATGATGATGGTGTTTGTGTTGGGCGATGGCAACAATGGGAAGGGAGGAGAGGAGAAAACACAAAAAAATTAGAATGTGAAATGAGGAGTGAAAACTAGGTTTTGTTCCATATAATCACAAGCTTGGAAAAATGGCACAATACCCCCCTCCATGAGGGTTTTAGATGAACCAAACTGTGGGATGGGCCCCACTTAGCCCAACTTGATAACGTGATAAAAATCCTTGTAGCCCGAACGCTCGATCGAAGCCCGAAACGCGAAAACACCGCTACGCGATTAATTATTCGTAGAGATAATAAATACGTGACGAATAAAATATATAAACACTATATATAATCATATGACATTTAAATATCATATTTAAAATAATTTGGATTTAAAAATCCCAAAAGCTTGACCGTTGGTTTGAAAATCGAAAAGATTCGCCGGATAGAAATCTGCGATACGTAGAAACGTATAACTTAAAATATGAATACAAATATTCACATAGCACATAATAATAAATATATTATTACTAAAATAATAATATAGGTCATAGAAATGACGTTGCACGAATAACAGTTAACGATTGTTAAATAATTAACGGTAAAAGATAACGGAAAAAGTAGGGTTGTTACAGGATGCCACGTAATACTTTGGGCCCTTCGTCATTCAGACTAGTGCGCCGTGTTCAGCTGACATGACAAGCTACTCTCAGGCTTTCCACACCAGTCTCAGTTCACTCAGTAGCTTCAGCCGCCATCCCAGCACATGCTAGTCTGCTCCCAACACGCCGCCAATCTTAGCTATTTCACCTGCTACAGTCATTGACACAGTCCCTGTTCGTAAGATACCTGAGGGATGCCACTTAGTCACAGTCTTCATATCAGTTGAGCCACCCATGGCCCAGGTTTTGGAGATTACCGGGAGCATCCCTGATGAGGAGCCTCTCCCGAGCCTATCACACCTGGACTTTCCATCGGACCTTTGTCTAGATACACTTTTGGGCCCTGAGTTGGATGCAGGACATGAAAGGACCCGTCCTAATCCATCCGGACGAAGTCCATATCGATTATAAACGATTCACACAACAGTTGATTACATCGCGAGGTACTTGACCTCTATATGATACATTTTACAAACATTGCATTCGTTTTTGAAAAGACAAACTTTTAATACATTGGAAGTTGACGGCATACATACCATTTCATAATATATCTAAACTATAAATGACTTGATAATAATATTGATGACATCGACGACTCGAATGCAACGTCTTTTGAAATATGTCATGAATGACTCCAAGTAATGTTCCTAAAATGAGCAAATGCACAGCGGAAGATTTCTTTCATACCTGAGAATAAACATGCTTTAAAGTGTCAACCAAAAGGTTGGTGAGTTCATTAGTTTAACATAAATAATCATTTCATAAATCTAATAGACCACAAGATTTCATATTTCCATTTCTCATAAACATACGTCCCATGTATAGAGACAAAAAATATCATTCATATGGATTGAACACCTGGTAACCGACATTCACAATATGCATATAAGAATATCCCCATCATTCCGGGATCCTCCATCGGACATGATATAAATTTCGAAGTACTAAAGCATCCGGTACTTTGGATGGGGCTTGTTGGGCCCGATAGATCTATCTTTAGAGTTCGCGTCAATTAGGGTGTCTATTCCCTAATTCTTAGATTACCAGACTTAATAAAAAGGGGCATATTCGATTTCGATCATTCAACCATATAATATAGTTTCAATTACTTGTGTCTATTTCGTAAAACAGTTATAAAAACAGCGCATGTATTCTCAGTCCCAAAAATATATATTGCAAAATCATTTAAAAAGGGATTAATGAAACTCACGCATATAAATATTGTAAAACAGTTATTAAAACATTGCATGTATTCTTAGCCCAAAAATATAATGAGTAAAAGGGAGCAAATGAAACTCACACGTATAATTATTGTAAAACAGTTACTAAAGCATTTGCATGTATTCTCAGCCCCAAAAATGTAAAGAGTAAAAGGGGATCAATGAAACTCACCTAATGTATTTTGTAGTAAAAATACATATGACTATATTGAACAACTGAACAAAGCAGGATTGACCTCGGATTCACGAACCTATAACATTTGTGTATTCATTAATATATATATATATAATCGTAATCGAATAAATATATACATATTATTATTAGGGATATAATTTTTATATTAATAATTATATATATATTTCATTATTTAATTAAATGTATTCATTTTGTATACTAATATAGTTAAGTTATGTATATTAAATATACTTTTATGTAATTACTCATTTGTTTACAAAATACTAGTTGTAATAACACTAGAATAATTATACTAGTAATAATAATAATTTTTATAGTACTAATAATATTAATGATAGTGTTAATAATAGTTTTTAATAAAATTTAGATTTAAAGTAATGATACTTTTAGTAATTTATATTAATTTTTAATAATAATACTACTTGTTAATGGTAATCATTTTAATGAAAGTGATACTATTATAATAATACTTATGTCAATAATAATAGTTCTAATACTTAAAAAATGATAATAATAATAATTATAATCATACTAGTGATAATAACACTAAAGTGGTAAAAATTTGTTTTAGTAATACTTTTAATAATACTAATGATAATATTAACAATAATAATATTAAAATAGTTATACTTACATAATCATAAAATTATTAATAGGTGATAGATCATAATTATACTAATTATAATACTAATTGATATCTCTAATAATAAAAGGCATTCATAATACTTGATAATAATAATAATACCAATAATATCACTAATACTTAATAATAATACTAATAATAACAATATTAATCAATAACAATAATAATAATAGTCAATACTTATAATAATAATCATAATAATGATAAAAGAACAAGTGACTACCTCATGAAGCCCTTTCTAAAAAAAATTGGCAGGTACGGGACTCGAACCCGCGACCTCTCGCTAACACACAAACACCTTAACCGTCCAAGCTATGCAGTTTTTCTGAAATTATGACCCGTTTAAGTTTATTTAATCTGTAACATTCTTGTTATCTTCTTCTCCTCCTTCATCGATTAAACTAGACGACCCAAAACACATATCAATCCATGTCATAACCCGTCCTTAACCATAAGAACGTGTTAGATAACGTATGATTTCATTGCGAGGTATTGACCTCTATATGCGACATTTTTAAAAAGGAAAACTGCATATATTATACATTACAAACCAAACCATTATTTTTGTTACAAGCTTTAGACAATAAAAAGATGATTATCGTTTAACGATAATCTTCGACTTACAAACTTTACAAATGATAATAACAACACGATTTCTAGCATATTTTACAACACACGTCCTTGGATATGCAGTTTTATTTTTGACACAAATATGAGTACGCATGATCCTGCTTAGATTCAACATAATGCAGCGGAAGCTTTAATTATCACCTGAGAATAAACATGTTTAAAAACGTCAACATAAAGTTGGTGAGATATAGGTTTAGTGCGCAGCAATATATATATATAGACCACAAGATTTCGTATATAAACATTTCAATAAAAATATTCTAAGTGGTTGAGCACTCGGTAACCATACTTAACATTTTCACGTCGCATATTCCCTTTAATATGAAATCTTACTACACCGTACCAAGTGTAGTCACAAAACGAAGTACTGTGCAACCGTTGAATACTGGTCGTCCAGTCCGATTGGGGTTGTCAGGCCCGATAGATCTATCAACAGGATTCGCGTTTACAATACCGCTGTAAATATTAGTTACCAAGCTACAGGGAAGTATGCCAGTGGTACAACTCAACGTAGAATATATTTTTCAGTTACTTGTGTCCATAATGTAAAACATAAAATACATGTATTCTCATCCCGAAATATTTAGAGTTTAAAAGTGGGACTATATACTCACTCTTGTCTTGATGATATAAATAATTTGACTCGGTCTTCCGGTTGATATCACGAACCCATCCATATATAATATATCAATATGTTTTCATTTTTAAACAAACGTTATAAATATATACTTGTTATACTTTTAATACTTTGAATAATTCCTTAGTCCGTAGTTAGCAGTCCGATGTTAGTAATTCAATTTTAATGGTTCATTTTTAGATGTTTAATATACCCGCAATGAAATAAATAAAACCCCCAATGAAATAAATAAAACCCCATCGTATATGTATTGGTCGAGATTAATCTTGACCCATGGTACCGGTGTTGTCAAATGACGTGTTGCGTACATAAAGTACCGGTGTTGTCAAATGACGTGTTGCGTACAAACATGGGATCTTATGATTAATCTTCTCGTATTGTTTACGGGTGATCCTGAACCATATAAAATTGAATTATAAGTACATATATATAAAATATCATGTTATCTTAGAAATATGTGATTTATATCATTTTTTTCCAATTGATCCCGTAGTTGAAATGATCTAGGATAACCAATTTTGTTTCGGTCATAGTTTCTTCGTTACAAATCCGTTTTCGTTGATTCAAATTGCCATCTTCTTGGATCGAGTTCTTCTTTAAGACTATGAACTGTAAATACCTTGGTTTGTATTCAAAATCATACGGCATAAGTGAAACATTAGTGAAACATATGAAGTTAAACATTTTTGTTACAACAAAATCATTAAATGACCATTTTTCTAAAAATACTTATACTTTGAAAAACCAAGTTTTACCTTGTTAAATTAGTATATACATAAGTTATATTACAGGTCTTGAAGTATTTTAAAAGTTAAGTTAGAAGGATCTATTTAGTTTGCAAACAAGTTTGAAAACATTCAAACTATGTTCTTGTTGTTAAACTTTTGTACCACAAAATAAGATAGCTATATATATATGAATCGAATAAGGTTATGAACATAGATTCTACCTCAAGTTCCTTGGATGAAGTTGCTGTAAGAGAGAAGTAAGAAGCTAGAATCACAAGGGTGATAGAAGTGGATGAAAGATTGGTAGTAAGTTGGTGTTCTTGGAGGGTTTTCTTGAAGTGTTTTTGTATGGTTTTCTTATGGTGTTTTAGTATGGTTTTTGAAGCTAGATCTTCTTGGAAACTTTGCTGAATTGATTAAGGGTTTTAAGGGTTGTGAAAGAGTGTGTGTTTAACTAAAAATGAGGTTAGAAAATGAACTAGAAATGGTGATACTTATAACCTAAAAAAAAACATGTATCATGTAATACATGATAAGATTTTTAGTTTGTAATTTTGTTAATTAGTCAAGTAATCATCCAAAAGTAATTACCTAGCTCTAAGGGCATGAATAATGGCTGGTTAGGTGGTGATTTTGATGTGTATTTACTATTAGTAAATACGTATAGGAGCTAGGTATGATACGAGTACAAATACTCTAAATATACGTATAGAAATTTTGTGAAAAATGGAATGAGGATTCAAATATAGCTATCTTTTGTGAATACACTTATATGATTTTATGTATTTAAGTTCTTAAAAGTGATTAAATACATTACTTATACAATATATGTATAAACATTATAGTCTTAAGTATTTAAGTCAAATAACGTTACGTATTGTTATCGTTTTGAAAACTTAAGTTAGTAGTTTCAAAATACACATATAACTTGTTGTTATTAATACAAAATGAGATATTAAAACATTCATTAATCATGTTAAATATGTATATATACATATATATACACAAACGTATAATTATCATATATTGTATAGTTCGTGATATCATTGGTCAAACTAGACGGTCAAACGTTGTGTAAAATTCTTTTCGGAAATATAAATCTCGACAATTTGGATTGCTTATCATGTTGGCAAGGTTTAATTTATGTAAATATTAATCTTATAAGTATAGTATGATCGAAAAAGTGCGGGTCGTTACATTACCTCCCCGTTAAATAAATTTCGTCCCGAAATTTTAAAATTGTACCTATTTTGCGTCATCGATAAACAAGTGTGGATACTTTCGTTTCATCTGATCCTCTCGTTCCCAAGTAAACTCGGGACCTCTTCTAGCATTCCAACGAACCTTAACAATCGGTATATTGCTCTGTTTGAGCTGTTTAACTTCACGGTCCATGATTTCGATTGGTTCTTCGACGAATTGTAGTTTCTCGTCGACATGAATTTCTTCAAGAGGAATGGTGAGGTCTTCCTTTGCAAGACACTTCTTAAGGTTTGAGACGTGAAAGGTATTATGTACTCCAGCGAGTTGTTGCGGTAACTCGAGTCGATAAGCTACCGGTCCAATGCGTTCGATGATCTTGAACGGGCCTACGTACCTTGGGTTCAGTTTACCCCTTTTGCCGAAACGTATTACACCTTTCCAAGGTGACACCTTTAGCATAACCATGTCCCCGACCTGAAACTCTAATGGTTTCCTTCGAACATCGGCGTAGCTCTTTTGGCGACTACGGGCTGTTTTCAATCTCTCCTTGATTTGCACTATCTTCTCAGTCGTTTCATGTATGATCTCGGGACCAGTTAAATGTCGATCTCCTACTTCATTCCAACAGATAGGAGATCTACACTTCCTTCCGTACAATGCTTCAAATGGCGCAGCTCCAATGCTCGCATGATAACTATTATTATACGAGAATTCTGCTAACGGTAGGTATTTATCCCATCCGTTTCCAAAATCGATCACACATGCCCTGAGCATGTCTTCGAGAGTCTGAATTGTTCTTTCACTCTGCCCATCGGTCTGCGGATGATATGCGGTACTCATATCCAAACGAGTTCCTAGTGCCTCCTGTAGTGATTGCCAAAACTTTGAGGTAAATCTACTATCACGATCGGATATAATGGAAATAGGTATTCCATGCCTTGAAACAACTTCCTTTATATACAATCGTAATAGTTTCTCCATTCTATCTGTTTCCTTTATAGGCAAGAAATGTGCAGACTTGGTGAGACGATCAACAATCACCCAAATGGTGTCGTATCCCCAGGCAGTCTTTGGTAACTTCGTGATGAAATCCATGGTAATACCATCCCATTTCCATTCTGGGATTTCTGGTTGTTGAAGTAACCCTGACGGCTTTTGATGTTCTGCTTTGACTTTGGAACAAGTTAAACATTCCCCAACATATGTTGCAACGTCTGTCTTCAAATTAGGCCACCAATAATGCGTCTTAAGATCTTGGTACATCTTTCCAACTCCAGGATGTATCGAATATCTTGTCTCATGTGCCTCGTTCAATATCAACTTCCTTAATCCACCCAACTTTGGTACCCAAATACGATTTGCAAAATATCGAATTCCATCTTCCCGCATAACGAGTTGCTTCTCATACTTCTTCATTATTTCATTTCCTATATTTTCTTTAGTAAGTGCTTCTCGTTGAACTTCTTTGATTTGTGAGTTGAGATTCATGCGAATTTTTATGTTCATTGCTCGAACTCGAATTGGTTCTCGTTCTTTTCTGCTTAAAGCATCAGCCACCACATTCGCCTTCCCGGGATGATAACGAATTTCACAATCATAGTCGTTTATTAACTCGACCCACCTACGTTGCCTCATGTTCAATTGTTTCTGATCAAAAATATGTTGAAGGCTTTTATGATCAGTAAACACAGTGAATTTAACCCCATACAAGTAGTGTCTCCACATCTTCAATGCAAACACGACTGCTCCCAATTCTAGATCATGCGTCGTATAATTTCGCTCGTGAATCTTCAATTGTCGGGATGCAAATGCAATAACTTTCTTCCGTTGCATAAGAACACAACCAAAACCTTGTCGCGAAGCGTCACAATATATTTCAAAATCATCGTTCCCTTCTGGTAACGATAAAATAGGCGCCGTAGTTAACTTCTTCTTCAGTATTTGAAATGCGTTCTCCTGCTCCGAGGTCCATTCGTATTTCTTCCCTTTTTGCGTTAACGCTGTCAACGGTTTAGCTATTCGGGAAAAATCTTGAATAAACCTTCTATAATAACCGGCTAAACCCAAAAATTGGCGTATCTGCGTTGGTGTCTTAGGAGTCTCCCATTTTTCAATAGCTTCAGTTTTTGCTGGATCAACCTGAATTCCTTCGCTATTAACAACGTGACCAAGAAATTGCACTTCTTTCAACCAGAAAGCACACTTAGAAAATTTAGCATACAGTTGTTCTTTTCTCAACAACTCCAGTATCAACCTTAAATGCTCTTCATGCTCTTGCTCACTCTTGGAATAGATAAGAATATCATCAATGAAAACGATAACAAACTTATCTAAATACGGACTACAAACTCGATTCATGAGGTCCATGAATACAGCTGGCGCATTCGTCAATCCAAACGGCATAACCAAAAATTCATAATGACCATAACGTGTCCGAAAAGCAGTTTTCGGAATATCCTCTTCTTTGACGCGTAGTTGATGATAGCCCGATCTTAAGTCGATTTTCGAATAAACACATGATCCTTGCAATTGATCAAATAAGTCATCAATTCTCGGTAGTGGATACCGATTCTTGATAGTTAACTTATTTAATTCACGATAATCTATACACATTCGGAAAGATCCGTCTTTCTTCTTGACAAACAAAATTGGAGCTCCCCACGGTGATGTACTTGGTCGTATGAATCCACGGTCCAGTAATTCTTTTAACTGACTTTGAAGTTCTTTTAATTCGGACGGTGCAAGTCTATATGGCGCACGAGCCACTGGTGCAGCTCCTGGTACTAAATCTATTTGAAATTCTACCGATCTAAATGGAGGTAATCCCGGCAATTCTTCCGGAAAAACTTCAGGAAAATCTCTTGCCACAGGCACGTCGTTGATGCACTTTTCTTTCTTTTCGACTTTATTAACATGTGCTAAAATAGCGTAACATCCCTTTTCTAAACACTTCTTGGCTTTCAAACAGCTAATGAGTTTTAGCTTTGAATTACCCTTCTCTCCATAAATCATCACCGGTATTTTATCCTTACCAGGAATACGAATTGCCTTCTTAGCACAAACAACTTCCGCTCCTATTTTGGACATCCAGTCCATGCCGACTATTACATCAAAACTTCCTAATTCTACGGGTATCAAATCAATCTTAAATGTTTCTCCGGCTAAATTTATCTTACAATCACGACAAATTTTATCGGCTTTAATTAGTTTACCATTAGCTAACTCAATCATGTACTTAGCATCTAGAGGTAATGATGAACAATTCAATTTAGTGTAAAAATTTCTACACACATAACTTCTATCGGCGCCAGTATCAAATAAAATAGATGCTGATAAGTTATTAATGGTAAACGTACCCGTAACAAGCTCCGGGTCTTCTCGTGCCTCTCTAGCATTAATAACAAACGCTCTTCCACGTGCAGGTCCGCCATTCTGATTCGGGCACTGACTCTTATAGTGACCTTGTTTTCCACACCCAAAACAAGTAATGTTAGCCAAAGCAGTTCTATTTGCGTTGGTGGCAGGAGTCTTGTTACCATTTGCATTTGTAACGAGAGCCTTACAATCTTCAGCAAGATGTCCCTGTCGATTGCATTTGGTGCACAACACACTACAGTAACCAAAGTGATGTTTGTGACAACGGTTGCATAAAGGACTTTGTCCTTTATAACCAAAACCTGAACCACTTCTCGCACCTTTTGTGGTTTCTTGTTTCTTATAAGGTTGTTGTTGGTTACCTCGATCATAACTTCCATTCCACTTTTTCTTGTTTCCCAATACTTTCACCTCAGTATTGGATACTTTCTTATCCATGATGACCTGATCCATTAGCTCGTTTGCCATGGTTATAGCTTCATGAATTGTCTTAGGTTTCGATGCTGTAACGTTTGCCTTGACCTTTTTGGGCAAACCACCTTTGTACATTTCAATCTTCCGTGCTTCGGTTGGAACCAATTCAGGACATAGTAAAACCAATTCCATGAATCGCTGATTGTAGTTGGTGATTTCAGTACCAACCACCTTCAAACTTCGTAACTCATCTTCTAACTTAATAACCTCATTCCTTGGACAATACTCGGTGATTATCATCGCTTTGAATTCTTCCCATGGAGTATCATAAGCTACATCTCCTCCTACCGCCTTCACATAATTCTTCCACCATGTGAGTGCACTATCTTGTAGAGTGCACGATGCATACTTGGTCATGTCTTTCTCATCACAACCACTGATTTTAAACACCGTCTCCATCTTTTCTATCCATCGGGTTAAACCGATCGGCCCTTCCGTTCCACTGAATGATGAAGGCTTGCAAGCTTGGAACGTCTTGTAGGAGCATCCTACACGAGGATTTGGATTAACTGCAGCAGCTCTTGCAGCCTCAACCCATAACATTCTGTCGTTCACTCGCTGGTTGATGAGTTCCTCGAGTTCTTGTTCCGTCATTCGATTCAATCGCGCCATTTTCTAATGAAAGAAAATAATTATTCACATGGAATATTATAGATGTAGTGTGTATTTATAGTACATTTATAGCTTGTTAATAATATGAACCAGGTATTATTATAAAAGCCTTTTCTTCTTATTAGCGTTTTATAATTATATCTAGGGTAGTACCTACCCGTTAATGTTCATACTTAATAGCTTAGTACAGAACCAATTACTACAATCTAAATAATACTTAACCATGGAAAATTATTGCATTTCATACTTCGCTATTTTACATATGCTTACATCAAACCTTAAACAAACCACACTAATAATATTATACAAAACATTATGTGATTCCATGGTTTAATACGGTAGCGCATCATTTGGTCTATTTCCCAAAACATTTATGTCCAGGGAATCCCCCAACGCGAATCCTAGCTGTCTCCCTACGTTTTGGCTGAGGTGCCGAAGAACTAGATGCGGGGATAGCACTAATAGGAATAGCGGGGATAGGGGTGGTAGTGTTGAGTGGAATTGGTGCCACTTCATCCTTATTAAACTCAGGATTTGAATTTTCTAATTCATTAGCCTTTCGTTTCTTTCCTAGTTCGAACTCTTCTTTTGTAATTTCCTGTATTTCTTCCTCGGGTTCACTTTCCTCCTCGGGTTCACTTTCCTCCTCGGGTTCACTTTCCTCCTCGGGTTCACTTTCCTCCTCGGGTTCACTTTCCGGGTTCTCTATAGTCGGTTCATCCGGAATTTGTGAGTCTTCCCCAAAGATATTATTTTCGTCATCGGACAGGTTAATGACTGGAACGCCATCTGAAGATTCTGATTCGGAGTCGTTGATTGTGATAACAATTTTTGAGCTCGACATCTATCACACAACAACTAACCCATTAGTACTTATATAATATTTACATATAAATTTTAACCAACAGTGATAAGCAATGGTTTTTTTTTTTTTAAATCAGACCCGGTCAAAGTCCAGACTTACTAATGTATCCTAACGGCTTCTCGGTTAGACACACTAATGCAGACCTGGTTCGCTAAGACCAACGCTCTGATACCACATGTCATAACCCGTCCTTAACCATAAGAACGTGTTAGATAACGTATGATTTCATTGCGAGGTATTGACCTCTATATGCGACATTTTTAAAAAGGAAAACTGCATATATTATACATTACAAACCAAACCATTATTTTTGTTACAAGCTTTAGACAATAAAAAGATGATTATCGTTTAACGATAATCTTCGACTTACAAACTTTACAAATGATAATAACAACACGATTTCTAGCATATTTTACAACACACGTCCTTGGATATGCAGTTTTATTTTTGACACAAATATGAGTACGCATGATCCTGCTTAGATTCAACATAATGCAGCGGAAGCTTTAATTATCACCTGAGAATAAACATGTTTAAAAACGTCAACATAAAGTTGGTGAGATATAGGTTTAGTGCGCAGCAATATATATATATAGACCACAAGATTTCGTATATAAACATTTCAATAAAAATATTCTAAGTGGTTGAGCACTCGGTAACCATACTTAACATTTTCACGTCGCATATTCCCTTTAATATGAAATCTTACTACACCGTACCAAGTGTAGTCACAAAACGAAGTACTGTGCAACCGTTGAATACTGGTCGTCCAGTCCGATTGGGGTTGTCAGGCCCGATAGATCTATCAACAGGATTCGCGTTTACAATACCGCTGTAAATATTAGTTACCAAGCTACAGGGAAGTATGCCAGTGGTACAACTCAACGTAGAATATATTTTTCAGTTACTTGTGTCCATAATGTAAAACATAAAATACATGTATTCTCATCCCGAAATATTTAGAGTTTAAAAGTGGGACTATATACTCACTCTTGTCTTGATGATATAAATAATTTGACTCGGTCTTCCGGTTGATATCACGAACCTATCCATATATAATATATCAATATGTTTTCATTTTTAAACAAACGTTATAAATATATACTTGTTATACTTTTAATACTTTGAATAATTCCTTAGTCCGTAGTTAGCAGTCCGATGTTAGTAATTCAATTTTAATGGTTCATTTTTAGATGTTTAATATACCCGCAATGAAATAAATAAAACCCCCAATGAAATAAATAAAACCCCATCGTATATGTATTGGTCGAGATTAATCTTGACCCATGGTACCGGTGTTGTCAAATGACGTGTTGCGTACATAAAGTACCGGTGTTGTCAAATGACGTGTTGCGTACAAACATGGGATCTTATGATTAATCTTCTCGTATTGTTTACGGGTGATCCTGAACCATATAAAATTGAATTATAAGTACATATATATAAAATATCATGTTATCTTAGAAATATGTGATTTATATCATTTTTTTCCAATTGATCCCGTAGTTGAAATGATCTAGGATAACCAATTTTGTTTCGGTCATAGTTTCTTCGTTACAAATCCGTTTTCGTTGATTCAAATTGCCATCTTCTTGGATCGAGTTCTTCTTTAAGACTATGAACTGTAAATACCTTGGTTTGTATTCAAAATCATACGGCATAAGTGAAACATTAGTGAAACATATGAAGTTAAACATTTTTGTTACAACAAAATCATTAAATGACCATTTTTCTAAAAATACTTATACTTTGAAAAACCAAGTTTTACCTTGTTAAATTAGTATATACATAAGTTATATTACAGGTCTTGAAGTATTTTAAAAGTTAAGTTAGAAGGATCTATTTAGTTTGCAAACAAGTTTGAAAACATTCAAACTATGTTCTTGTTGTTAAACTTTTGTACCACAAAATAAGATAGCTATATATATATGAATCGAATAAGGTTATGAACATAGATTCTACCTCAAGTTCCTTGGATGAAGTTGCTGTAAGAGAGAAGTAAGAAGCTAGAATCACAAGGGTGATAGAAGTGGATGAAAGATTGGTAGTAAGTTGGTGTTCTTGGAGGGTTTTCTTGAAGTGTTTTTGTATGGTTTTCTTATGGTGTTTTAGTATGGTTTTTGAAGCTAGATCTTCTTGGAAACTTTGCTGAATTGATTAAGGGTTTTAAGGGTTGTGAAAGAGTGTGTGTTTAACTAAAAATGAGGTTAGAAAATGAACTAGAAATGGTGATACTTATAACCTAAAAAAAAACATGTATCATGTAATACATGATAAGATTTTTAGTTTGTAATTTTGTTAATTAGTCAAGTAATCATCCAAAAGTAATTACCTAGCTCTAAGGGCATGAATAATGGCTGGTTAGGTGGTGATTTTGATGTGTATTTACTATTAGTAAATACGTATAGGAGCTAGGTATGATACGAGTACAAATACTCTAAATATACGTATAGAAATTTTGTGAAAAATGGAATGAGGATTCAAATATAGCTATCTTTTGTGAATACACTTATATGATTTTATGTATTTAAGTTCTTAAAAGTGATTAAATACATTACTTATACAATATATGTATAAACATTATAGTCTTAAGTATTTAAGTCAAATAACGTTACGTATTGTTATCGTTTTGAAAACTTAAGTTAGTAGTTTCAAAATACACATATAACTTGTTGTTATTAATACAAAATGAGATATTAAAACATTCATTAATCATGTTAAATATGTATATATACATATATATACACAAACGTATAATTATCATATATTGTATAGTTCGTGATATCATTGGTCAAACTAGACGGTCAAACGTTGTGTAAAATTCTTTTCGGAAATATAAATCTCGACAATTTGGATTGCTTATCATGTTGGCAAGGTTTAATTTATGTAAATATTAATCTTATAAGTATAGTATGATCGAAAAAGTGCGGGTCGTTACAATCCACACAACCAATCTAACTGTTAAATTTTAGACTTTTATATGAATTAGAAACAACTTCTAAATCGGTTTTTGTTAACAGACATCAAAATAAAAGAAATTAAAACCAAACTTACTGGGGGAAAAAATAGCGTGAAGAACCTTATTATGATTTTAAAATCCGATCACTTTTAGACAATTCTTGTAACATGAAAAAGGTTTCAAATAGATATTAGAAACTGTTAGGATCATCAATTTAAATTAAAACATCTAGACGAGTTCCAATTTCCCTCAAGAACATTTTGTTTGATTTTTACTTTCAAGGCCTGACTCCAAAATTGAAACTCGTTAATAAAGATTGGAGCTTGAAAGTTTGCAGTTAGTTTAAACGAAATCTTTCTAACAATCCTGCATTAACAAATTTTAAAATTTATTTAGAAATCTATCAAATTGAAAGATGAAGATAAAACCGTGACAGTCGACGGTTCCAGCTTGTTTTTCGATTTTTAATTCCATTAAATGAATTGAATATAATTGATAATTGATAATGCTAGTTGAGAAGAAGTGGAATGTCCGATTTACATTTGAATTGATCGAATTTATGCTGGTTGCAGTCGACAAAAACAAAAAAAAATACAGCAAGGAAATAAATAAATAAAAGTGGGGTATGACTCCTAACTAATTTTGGACATTTGCAAGTGAGTGGATCGTGATTAGTACAGAGTTTGGATTCTAATTACATTGTGATGGATACAAGAAACAGAATTGGGACGCTCCTTGATTTATAGTTTATAAAACAATTACTATTAATAATTATTTAAGTATATTAATAATAATAATATTATTAATATTATTATAATTATAAAAAAAACACTAATAATAACAATAATAGAATTAATAATCATAATGTTACTAATCAAATTAATACTAATAACAATAATGATAAAAAAAAAATATATAATGATAATAAGTAATAATTTTTAGTAATGATATTAATACTAATCATAATAATACAAAGATTATAATTTTTCTAATTATTTATAATTATAATGATATAACTGATTAAATATATGTGTTATATTTATATAATATATTATAATCACACTATTCTGATATTGATATTAATATTAATATTAATATTAATAATAATAAGAGTAATCATAATAATATAATAATTATATGTAACAAATTTCATATTATATTTTTAAATGACACAATACTAATAATAATATAACAATTATAATTCAACTTGTAAATTACATTTAATTTATTAATTATGTAATAATTTTATTATATATGATATGATAATATTTATTAAATATTGAATATTTATATATTTCATCATATATATTCATATATATATATATATATATATATATATATATATATATATATATATATATATATATATATATATATATATATATATATATATATATACTACATACATATTTAATTATATTTTAAATATCAGTTAAATTATATACTAACAATAATAATAATGAAATAATATTGATATATCATTTATTTTCTAACTTGTAATTTCAAATGATAATTATCTTTACATTTCACTACATAGATAATATATATTCTATAAGCCAACATATTAGAATATTTAATATTTATATATATATTATATATATTACTACATTCATATTATATTAATTGTGTACATAATTCGTATACATATATATCTATATATATTTATTTTTAATAACATCTTAATTATGTTGTATATTACTTTACACATTTAATCAGATGATTCAAGGGTGTTATTTTCGTTCAATTTAATATATACATCTATATTTTTATATACATATTTAATTACACATAGTTGTTCGTGAATCTTCAGGAATCGTCAGAGATCAAATGATTACATGAACATAGATTTCAAAACTTTCGAGACTCAATATTACAGACTTTTGCTTATCGTGTCGGAACCATATAAAGATTAAAGTTTAAATTTGGTCGAAAATTCCTGGGTCGTCACAGTACCTACCCGTTAAAGAAATTTCATCCCGAAATTTGAGTGTGGTCGTCATGGCTAACAATAAGAATGTTTTCATAACGAATATGAGTTGATAAAATTGAGTTTTATCATCATTGAACAATATGGATAAAAATAACTCGGTTATTCAAAGAGTACGAATGAAGCTATCACCAAAGAGTGAAATAGGAAAGTAAAGATTCATCTTAACTTTTGACAGAGTCAGGGTTGAATTCCGAAATTCAAGGGATTTAAAGAAAATCTTCGAAATCTAAAAGATTTGATTCTTCAGTGAGTAAGGAAATTAAGATCTCTATAATTAAATACGGTGAGCTGCCTCGATTACTCTGTCTGATATTTCCATTATAAATTAAGCTCTTCCGTTCCATTATTCTCACCATTCCTATACTTTCTTTCTTAGTTCATACATCCAAAAGATTGTGAAAATGCTTAATCCAGTTCCAATCCTTGATATTTTTCTAATTATCATTTCTGTCATCCTTCTTTTCAATCTTCCACCAGAAGAATCCGTTTACTTCTACTATTACCTTGGGGTGATGCAATTCTTAATTATACCGTGTCTTTATATTGCGATTCGTATTAATATCCATGGTTTGTAACCTCCGTGTTGTTATTGGGCTTTATATTTTCTCTTATATTTTGGATCTCTATGCTTTTGTTTTCTCTTTTCGACTTCAAGTTAAGCGAATAATGGTCCAGAATTCGTAAATATGAAGTTTCGAATGAACTTAATGTTCTAAACAAGATAGTACGTAATAGCACGATATGATTTGTCAAATTACCAGAGTCACTGAGAATAGAACTATCAATAATATACTTTCTTGATATGTTCAGAAATTAAGCAGAATAAAAGAGTTATGTAACATGGCACATGATGACATTATAATCTGTGAATCATCATGTTCCATTTAGAAACTCAGCATGACCTACCGTAATATAATCACGTTGATCAAGTGTCATTATATTACAATAACTCATGCTTCAGTTCCCAACATTGCTTCAATAACATTCATATTTTAAGCTCGAAAGTTTACAGAATATAGAAACTAACAGTTTCTATATGATGTAATACTGATAGCACTAATAGATTAATGATTCAGATAAGATTAGTTATGAAAATATTTCCAGAAATATAGAGGATATTTATAATGAAAGATACGATAATATCTCGAAATATCTAAGATCAGCGGATGATAGAAACCATTGTCTGCAAGGGTTTAGAGTAAGGAGCAAGATATTCACTAAAGACTTTAGCAGACATTGAATCATTTGGATTCTTTGAAGTCAAACTTATTCCTTATGATTTGTCCACGACTTTCTTCATAGTTTCGCATAATCTACTTTTCGGTACTAAATTTTCTCTTGAATGTTTCCAATATAATGATACACATGAAGCACGAAGAGGTATATAATTTCGAACGAGAATATTTATGAAAATATCCTCAGAAATATCGAAGATATTGATGATGATATTTTGGAATTTCTAAGTTCGATGGTTGATGGAGAAAGATTTTCCGCAAGATTTTAACATGACTTCGGGGCAAGATATTCTCTAAAGATTTCAACGGATCCAGAATTATCTGGATTCTTTGAATATAGGGTATGGCCCTTGTATTTGTCCTTGGTCTCCTTCATGGGTAGCTCAATCTGTTTTTTAATACCCAATTTTCTATCGAGCGTTCCTAACACTCCTTTCTTTATCATCAAACTTTTGGTCGTTTAGACCATCTACCATTTTTCTGTTTCCTCTGCATTTTATACTATGATATCTGGATCTTCAGTTATTAATCCGAGGTGGTTTCAGGAAAATTGTGTTTTTAGATGATTAAACGCTGATGGTAATATGGTGGAATATGAAAGGTTCCCTGGTAACAATAAAAGAGCACACGTATATATCAACGTTATAATAATGTTGTTTCGTACGAAAAGTCAAAGTTGTCTTGCTGGAGCTGTGACAAAATTGGCTATTTTGAAGAAGAACTGTAAAGTTATTTTGGGTGATAATAACACTAAAGAAATTAGCACAGCTATGTGTTAAACGTTTACTCAGTTTTCGAGAGTTTTTCAAGTGCATAACTATATGCATCAATCTTTTCTTCCGTAGATGAAGTGCGATTGGTTCATCCTATCGATTGAGGTTTTTTTCAAGAATCATGAAATGTTTGAACACAGTTTGGAATCGTCAAGATACAAATGAGGTTTAAGATGAGATCAAGTGGCAAACTTGAAGAATTGTTTAGTTTCATATGTTATAATCAATATTTTAGTTCATTTTAATTGTCCAATGTTATTAGTCCACAGTCGATAGTCTACAGTCGACAGTCCAATAATTCATATATAGTTTAATATATAATATTCGAATTAATTAATAAATATCATGACCCGTGTACATGTCTCAGACTCGATCACAACTCAAAGTATATATATTATTTGAGAATCAACCTCAACCCTGTATAGAGAACTTGATCATTCCTGCATATAGAGTGTTTATGGTGATTCCAAATAATATATATAGATGCGTCGATATGTTATGTCAAAACCTTGTATACGTGTCCCGATATTTAAAGTGCGTAAAATAGATAACAGAAATTAAATGACGATAAATAAAGTGCGTAAAGTAAATAACAGAAATTAAATGATGATAAATAAAATTGCGAGAATGTAAATTGCGATAAATAAACTGCGATAAATAAATTGCCATAATTAAATGGTAATACGGAATTAACAGTTAGCTAGGAATAGTTAACTAGGATTTTTTTAGCGTGGATTCTTAATAGAATTTCATATTGTTAATTAATCTGTTTCTAATCAATTTTTATTTTGTCCATTATTTCTTCATTATGCCACTTGTTGGATTCTGATAGGTTAAAATCCAAATATGTAATTGGATGAATATGGTTATTCTGTGGTGAACGGATTTGTATATCGATGGATGTAAGTAGGATAGTATATGACTGTTGAAACAGATTCGAAGAACGTATAATGTAACTTATTAATGTAAAATTTAAATAGTCCTCGGGTATTACTTACCCGTTAAAATATTTTCACCATTAACAGTTTGCACAAGAGAATTTTTAATTACAATCTTTATGAAAATATATATACATATATATTTTCTTCAGATGTATTCATGGATTTAATGAGTTAATATGATATTAAACTCATTTGCTTTTCGGTTGGAACTAGAATAAATAATCTCTAAAACTTTAGAGATTACATATTCGACATGTCGAACGAAGATCATACTCAAAGTACAGATGATGATATTGAAGCATGGATTGTTGATGGTACTGGTGCTGTTATTGATTGTACTGTTGGTGCCGGTGATGTTGCTGAAGCTGGTACATTTTACACCATATTCTTCGAATTGATTATTCGAGCGCGAAGTTCGTTGACTTATTACTCCAGGATGATTGTCGGTCGGAACGAGCGGATGAATAAGGTTCAGAATTATGGATAGAATATAATCTTGTCGAGTTACCCCGGAAATGAGACTGAAAATGGTGTCTCGAACAGGTTCGCCGGTAAACATTTCAGGTTCATTGTCAAGAGGTGAATTCGGTTGGTTGAAGGGATTGCCTTCTGCGCGTTTCCATTAATTAAATCGACTACGAACCCATCAGATGAATTGATAATGGCTGATTGGTTGATTCATGCCGATGATACTGTTTTCGGAGCTTAGGTGAACATCTATGTCGGAATAGCTGTCGGAATAACTATCGAAATAGCTATCGGAATCTGAGGAACTCGAACTTGTTGTAGTATTCATTTCGTATGATCAGATGAAGGATTTTCGATAAGAAATAGATTATAGGATGTAGATTAGTACACTGCAATACATAATTTACATATGCATATATAATACTAAAATCCCATAAGTTACGGAGGAATCTACGGAAGTTGTCAGGCAAAGTTACAGTAACAGATACGCTAAGATATGAAGTAGCAGATACGCTAAGATATGAATTTTTGTCTATACACTATTCATGCAGTCAATGCAGTAAAACGTGTCTAGACTAAGAATGATAAGCAATTGATTCTCTAAGAATGATAAGCAGGTAATTTTTGACACCAAATGATAAGTAAAACTTTTGACATGCAGACACGGTCGAAGTCCAGACTCACTAATGCATCCTAACTACTTATCAGTTAGACACACTAATGCAGACATGGTTCGCTAAGACCTCTGCTCTGATACCAACTGAAAGGACCCTTCCTAATCCATCCGGACGAAGTCTATATCGATTATAAATGATTCACACAACAGTTGATTACATTGCGAGGTACTTGACCTCTATATGATACATTTTACAAACATTGCATTCGTTTTTGAAAAGACAAACTTTTAATACATTGGAAGTTGACGGCATACATACCATTTCATAATATATCTAAACTATAAATGACTTGATAATAATATTGATGACATCGACGACTCGAATGCAACGTCTTTTGAAATATGTCATGAATGACTCCAAGTAATGTCCCTAAAATGAGCAAATGCACAGCGGAAGATTTCTTTCATACCTGAGAATAAACATGCTTTAAAGTATCAACCAAAAGGTTGGTGAGTTCATTAGTTTAACATAAATAATCATTTCATAAATCTAATAGACCACAAGATTTCATATTTCCATTTCTCATAAACATACGTCCTATGCATAGAGACAAAAAATATCATTCATATGGATTGAACACCTGGTAACCGACATTCACAATATGCATATAAGAATATCCCCATCATTCCGGGATCCTCCATCGGACATGATATAAATTTCGAAGTACTAAAGCATCCGGTACTTTGGATGGGGCTTGTTGGGCCCGATAGATCTATCTTTAGAGTTCGCGTCAATTAGGGTGTCTGTTCCCTAATTCTTAGATTACCAGACTTAATAAAAAGGGGCATATTCGATTTCGATCATTCAACCATATAATGTAGTTTCAATTACTTGTGTCTATTTCGTAAAACAGTTATAAAAACAGCGCATGTATTCTCAGTCCCAAAAATATATATTGCAAAAGCATTTAAAAAGGGATTAATAAAACTCACGCATATAAATATTGTAAAACAGTTATTAAAACATTGCATGCATTCTCAGCCCAAAAATATAATGAGTAAAAGGGAGCAAATGAAACTCACGCATATAATTATTGTAAAACAGTTACTAAAGTATTTGCATGTATTCTCAGCCCCAAAAATGTAAAGAGTAAAAGGGGATCAATGAAACTCACCTAATGTATTTTGTAGTAAAAATACATATGACTATATTGAACAACTGAACAAAGCAGGATTGACCTCGGATTCACGAACCTATAACATTTGTGTATTCATTAATATATATATAATCGTAATCGAATAAATATATACATATTATTATTAGGGATATAATTTTTATATTAATAACTTATATATATTTCATTATTTAATTAAATGTATTCATTTTGTATACTAATATAGTTAAGTTATGTATATTAAATATACTTTTATGTAATTACTCTTTGGTTTACAAAATACTAGTTGTAATAACACTAGAATAATTATACTAGTAATAATAATAATTTTTATAGTAATAATAATATTAATGATAGTGTTAATAATAGTTTTTAATAAAATTTAGATTTAAAGTAATGATACTTTTAGTAATTTATATTAATTTTTAATAATAATACTACTTGTTAATGGTAATCATTTTAATGAAAGTGATACTATTATTAATAATACTTATGTCAATAATAATAGTTCTAATACTTAAAAAATGATAATAATAATAATTATAATCATACTAGTGATAATAATACTAAAGTGGTAAAATTTTGTTTTAGTAATACTTTTAATAATACTAATGATAATATTAACAATAATAATATTAACAATAGTTATACTTACATAATCATAAAATTATTAATAGGTGATAAATCATAATTATACTAATTATAATACTAATTGATATCTCTAATAATAAAAGGCGTTCATAATACTTGATAATAATAATAATACCAATAATATCACTAATACTTAATAATAATACTAATAATAACAATATTAATCAATAACAATAATAATAATAGTCAATAATTATAATAATAATCATAATCATAATAAAAGAACAAGTGACTACCTCATGAAGCCCTTTCTAAAAAAAATTGGTAGGTACGGGACTCGAACCCGCGACCTCTCGCTAACACACAAACACCTTAACCGTCCAAGCTATGCAGTTTTTCTGAAATTATGACCCGTTTAAGTTTATTTAATCTGTAACATTCCTGTTATCTTCTTCTTCTCCTTCATCGATTAAACCAGACGACCCAAAACACATATCAATCCACACAACCAATCTAACAGTTAAATTTTAGACTTTTATATGAATTAGAAACAACTTCTAAATTGGTTTTTGTTAACAGACATCAAAATAAAAGAAATTAAAACCAAACTTACTGGAAAAAAAAATAGCATGAAGAACCTTCTTATGATTTTAAAATCCGATCACTTTTAGACAATTGTTGTAACATGAAAAAGGTTTCAAATAGATATTAGAAACTGTTAGGATCATCAATTTAAATTAAAACATCTAGACAAGTTCCAATTTCCCTCAAGAACATTTTGTTTGACTTTTACTTTCAAGGCTTGACTCCAAAATTGAAACTCGTTAATAAAGATTGGAACTTGAAAGTTTGCAGTTAGTTTAAACGAAATCTTTCTAACAATCCTGCATTAACAAATTTTAAAATTTATTTAGAAATCTATCAAATTGAAAGATGAAGATAAAACCCTGACAGTCGACGGTTCTAGCTTGTTTTTCGATTTTTAATTCCATTAAATGAATTGAATATAATTGATAATTGATAATGGTAGTTGAGAAGAAGTGGAATGTCCGATTTACATCTGAATTGATCGAATTTATGCTGGTTGCAGTCGACAAAAACAAAAAAAAAATACAGCAAGGAAATAAATAAATAAAAGTGGGGTATGACTCCTAACTAATTTTGTACATTTGCTAGTGAGTGGATCGTGATTAGTACAGAGTTTGGATTCTAATTACATTGTGATGGATACAAGAAACAGAATTGGGACGCTCCTTGATTTATAGTTTGTAAAACAATTACTATTAATAATTATTTAAGTATATTAATAATAATAATAATATTACTAATATTATTAGAATTATAAAAAACACTAATAATAACAATAATAGAATTAATAATCATAATGTTACTAATCAAATTAATACTAATAACAATAATGATAAAAAATATATAATGATAATAAGTAATAATTTTTAGTAATGATATTAATAGTAATCATAATAATACAAAGATTATAATTTTTCTAACTATTTATAATTATAATGATATAACTGATTAAATATATATGTTATATTTATATAATATATTATAATCACACTATTCTGATATTGATATTAAAATTAATATTAATATTAATATTAATAATAATAAGAGTAATCATAATAATATAATAATTATATGTAACAAATTTCATATTATACTTTTTAAATGACACAATACTAATAATAATATAACAATTATAATTCAACTTGTAAATTACATTTAATTTATTAATTATGTAATAATTTTATTATATATGATATGATAATATTTATTGAATATTTAATATTTATATATTTCATCATATATATTCATATATATATATATATATATATATATATATATATATATATATATATATATATATATATATATATATATATATACTACATACATATTTAATTATATTTTAAATATCAGTTAAATAATATACTAACAATAATAATAATGAAATAATATTGATATATCATTTATTTTCTAACTTGTAATTTCAAATGATAATTATCTTTACATTTCATTACATAGATAATATATATTCTATAAGCCAACATATTAGAATATTTAATATTTATATATATTATATATATTACTACATTCATATTATTTAATTGTGTACATAATTCGTATACATATATATCTATATATATTTATTTTTAATAACATCTTAATTATGTTGTATAATACTTTACACATTTAATCAGATGATTGAAGGGTGTTATTTTCGTTCAATTTAATATATACATCTATATTTTTATATACATATTTAATTACAGATAGTTGTTCGTGAATCTTCAGGAATGGTCAGAGATCAAATGATTACATGAACATAGATTTCAAAACTTTCGAGACTCAATACTACAGACTTTTGCTTATCGTGTCGGAACCGTATAAAGATTAAAGTTTAAATTTGGTCGGAAATTCCCGGGTCGTCACAGGACAGCCGCTTGAGTATTCCCAAGACTTGAGGATGACGATGATCTCTTCGGACCCAATGGATACTTCGCAGACACCGCTCGACACGTTGGCCAGGATAGTATTCCGTAGACTACTTTATTTATTTTCTTTTAGTTTTATCTTTTTAAGCATTGTATAAAAAGTTATATATAGTGGAAATGCTGCTTTTTTCTTTTTGTTCTTCATGCATAAATTTTATCTAAAGAGACTAGTTCTTTCCAGAAATTAAGAGACTGACCGTAGGAAAGCCCAGCACTAGGAAAGTAACCTGACCATAGGGAAGTAATCCTTCCTCAAACCTCTTTCAATTATTACGCACTAAAACTTCTAAGTGTGGGGTCATCACCGCAACCAACTTAGAAATTTTAGAAGACGCTGTCCTTAATTTATAAAGTATTAAAATATTCTTTTTCAGAGAATATTAAGGACAATGTTCTTTTAAGTGTGGGGTATTGGGTAAAGGTTTAAGGATAAGTAACCGTAAAACGCCAAGTTTTGAAAAATTCTTTTGTCTAAAAAGTAATTAGCAATGAATATTACGTAATTTCAAAAAATTCTTACCTTATTTTACCCAAAAAGATTCTATAAAATTGCTAGAAATCATTTTTCAGAACATTCACTAGAACGGAACGATTAAGCTAAAACTTATGATTGGTGTCAAAAGATTTCATTCAAGTAAATATGTAAAAGGCTACGCATAACCAAACACGACCCCTACTCTCAAAAAGTAACGACTCTTAGACCCAAAGTATCTGTATGACCCATCAAATCTACAGTACTTTTTCAATTCAATTGATGAGCGTGCCGGTATACGGTTCAAGTTAGAACTTGGTTTTGACATATGTTTCAAGGCCAATGGTTAGTAAGAGCCATACGTGGTGCATGTGCGATACTCCTTCCAAAATCATTTTGAATAGAGAAGACAAAAAGTCATCCGTTTTCGTTTCCACTCTACGCAATTTAAACCGACCAACTCACATAAAGAGTTGATGAATCAGAAAAATTCACCCCAAATTATTTACCCCCAAAAAATACACTACCCATTCACCTTCATTCCCTTTCCGCTTATCAAAAGATCCAGAGATTAATGAAGAGATAGATCGATCAAATTCGCTTCAAAATCACTTGTTAAAAGATTCTAAACCCCTGATTGTTTTTGATAGGTCAAAGACCAATTTTTAGTTAATTATCACTTCCACTCTAGGCACCAGGAATAAGTAACAAAAGTTATGAAGAAAGGGTATGCCGAAAAAAATGGTTATGAAAGAGCAAAGTCTCTAGAATTAAGGCAAGAAAATACCCGAGAAGTTGCCCAAAGAAGAATTGTCGGAAGAGCCAAAGAAAAATTCTAGATAAAGTCTTAGCAAAATCCGCATCTTTCGAAGAAACTTTTTATGGAATCCAAGCCATTCTCTATCCAAAATGAATACTCTGAAGAATCGAAATCTATCAATTCTCTCTTTAAATCAATTCTCTGGATACTTTTCACCATTATATAATTTCTCAACCAACCCTATAACCCGTCTTCCTCTTGAAAGAATGCCTAGGAAGAAGATCAATGTCGTCCTTACTTAACCGGTGGAGATATCGATGCTTTACCAAGCCTATGATAAGAACCGTTACACGACTGGCTTCTGAGCGACAATACAAATAGATTAGGGCACCCTACACACTTGAGTGATATGAGTGATCTGCTAGTGATGAGCCTGGTCATGTACACTCTACATCTGAGAGTTGGAAATTACGCCTTTTTCACTATGGACGCGATTGAAATCTAGCGACCAATATCATCGAAGTTCAAAACTTTTTCTAATACTTTCGAAAGATGTGACGACTTCTGATGAAGGCATAATAAAAGGATCCACGGGTGAGCAAGGAAGAATCTATTAGAAAGAACCTTATATTCCCGCTTTTTGCTTGAGGACAAGCAAAGCTAAGTTTGTGGTATCTGATATCGGCTAAAAAGTCATGTTTTTACTCCCGATATTGGGCCCTAAATCAATAAAGTTTTAAGCTTTGTTGGTAAAATTATCGCTTTGTCGGTTGATTTTGTATATTAAGTAATTACGAAGGCAATGCAAAAAGAATCAAGTAAAATGGAGCTAAAACGAAGATTCTAGAGCGAAAATGGTGAAAGACAAGAAATCAAGTTACGATCCAGTGAAATCAGCAGACCAGGCAAGCCAAACGGGCTGACAAATGGCTTCCCTCTATGTCAAACGGCTTGCCACACGGGTCAAGCAAACGGGCTCAACAAACGGCTGATCAGACCAAACAGGCACAGCAAATGGCCTGCCAAACAGCCAGCGAGCCATTTGCAGGCAAAATTCAAGTCTATTTAAAGGGCTCTTTCCATCCATTTCAACACACACTCAATTTGTATTTCACTTTATGAAACCTTTATATAATACACTTTAACACCATAACGAGCATCAAAACCCGATCAGATGTATTATTTTAGGTTATCGGCCTAAGAGAGTGAAGATGCGTTTTAAGTTGGTTTAATAAATAGCTTAGTTCTTATTAAAGAACTAAATATAGATTTTTATGTGTTTTTAGATTATGGATTTTATCTCTTAGGAAAGAGGTGATTGAAGATACGTTTTTAATAAAATAACAAGATATAAAGCAAGAAATAACAATTATAAATAAAAGCAGTTACATGAACGAATACTCATTCGGGAATCATATTAGGCAAGTTTCATAACTTATACTAACACAAATCAAGATAACAATCATAGACCAATTATTATCCCTAAACAGGTTAAGACAAGTATTGCATATCATTCAATAAGCAGGACTTAAAGCATATGCTAGACATGTGATGTGCATGACTAACATCTCAATTTTTAGTATTCAATTCAATTACATGATACATATCAACCTTATGATGCGGATCAACATGCAAATAGACTGACAAATTATATAAGCTATTAAATAACAAGTAGATCAACTCAAGTTACTAGCTGAAAGTCAATTACTACTAAGTTCTCATGCAATCATTAATCTAACAGAACCAAACAGAGGATCTTCGACTAAGCCGAACAATATCAAACTCTATTATATAAGTATAACTCAAATTTAACAAATTTATCACTATTATGTTGTTTAACTTAGTTGCATGCAATTCAATTTAACAAGTTTGATTGACTAGATCTAAACAAGTAGCATGAATCGAATAATAGATCATCGGATTAAGTACCAATTAATCCTAAAATCATGTTATCTAATCATTAAGCATTGGCAAACAAGTTTATTAAAACATAATAGATTCAAAACAGTTTAATTATCATCACAGAAACTCAGTTTATACAGATATGAAAAAACAGAAATTTTACGAATATAAGCACGAAGCCGGCAGCTTTGTTTCAGTCAAGCTGGCAGCTTGGACTGGTGAAGCCGGCGGCATCATCTGATTCCCAGACAAAGTAGTTTTTATCCACGTAACCACTACGAACATTTAATTCATAGTGATAGACGAGCAAAAATAGAAAAAATAAATAAAACTTGATAAACAAGAGTATAAAGATAAAGTGATGTACCTCAAAAGGGTATATGAAAAGAAAACTTAATTGATAACTTGATAATATTGATTACAACTTCAAAATAAACCATAATCTAAGAGTTTTCGTGATTTAAAGAAAACCCTAAAATAAAAATGAAAATAGTACATTGAAAACTGATATCGAAGGCACCTATTTATAGTTTCAAAATCGGTGGCCTAAGCTGGCGGCTTCAGTGGGAAGCCGGTGGCTTCACATGGCGGTGACTCCTTTTTCAAGTTTGACTTAGGCCGCAAGCATATAAACGCGTAACCGTCCTAGGTCAGGCCGACGGCGGCTTCAGAGATCCGACAATCTTTTTGATTTAGTTTCTATCTTTAACTTTTTCTTGGGCTTTAAGTACACGAAACTGGACTCAAGCCGGCGGCTTCAGTTGTAAGCCGGCGACTTCATTGCTATCTTTCGAATGCTGGCATTTTCTGCAGAGTTCTGGAACTTTCTAGAATTTTATCACCAAGTCGGCGGCATCAGAATGCCAGGCCGGTGGCTTCATGTTGATTTCTGCAGTTTTTACCTGTTTTTGATCCGGTTTGACACATAACTTCGATAAAATCATTAGAAATATCTTTTTCCCCATTTTACCCATTTTAGTGTGTTTTAGGATTAAAAATGAATTTAGAATAGCAAGATAACTCTTTAAAATGTTATCAAAATTCTGTATAATTTAGGAGTTATCAACACCAAATGATTCACCTGTTGTTTCTTCATCCTCCCTAATATCGGCCAAAAAGTCACGTTTTACTCCCGATATTGGGCCCTAAATCAATAAAGTCTTAAGCATTGTCGCAAAATTATCGCTTTGTCGGTTGATTTTGTAGATTAGGTAATTACGAAGGCAATGCAAAAAGAATCAAGTAAAACGGAGTTAAAACGAAGATTCTAGAGCAAAAACGGTGAAAGACAAGAAATCAAGTTACGATCCAGTGAAATCAGCAGACCAGGCAAGGAAAATGGGCTACCAAATGGCTTGCCTCTATGCCAAATGTCTTGCCACACGGATCAAGCAAAAGGGCTAAACAAACGGCTGATCTGACCAAGCGGGCACAGCAAACAGCTTGCCAAACGGCCTGCCAGCCGTTTGCTGGCAAAATTCAAGTCTATTTAAAGGGTTCTTTTACCTTTTATGTTTAATAATGCATTCCGATATTTCCATGATAGCTTAATAAATCTGTATGTTGCCATGATAGAAGTTTGGGTTAGCGTAATTATGTTAATTTAGTACGGTTACTGTTGTAATACTGAACTTGTGAGTCTAGAAGATTTGTATGCTAGCATATTAAGGATTGACCAACCTAGTGAAATGACCCGTCCTAATCCATAAGCACGAATACAATAACATATGGTTACATCGTGAGGTACTTGACCTCTATATGTTACATTTTACAAACATTGCATTCGTTGAAAGACAACTCATTTCAAAATATAACCTTTCGATACAAATGATATATGATTCTCCTAATATGAATGACTAATCTTTTATAATAATCTTTATTAAACTCAATGACTTGAATGCAACGTCTTTTAAAATATGCCATGAATGACTCCAAGTAACATCTTTAGATGAGCAAATGCACAGCGGAAGATTTCTTTCAAACCTGAGAATAAACATGCTTTCAAGTGTCAACCAAAAGGTTAGTGAGTTCATTAGTTTATCATAAACATTCATTTCCATCATTTTAATAGACCACAAGATTTCAGATATATAATTGTACACGTAACCCGAGTACAAAATAGTACGCATAACCTGCGAATTAAAAATCATTCATATGGTAAACACCTGGTAACTGACATTAACAAATGCATCTAGAATATTCCCAATATACAGGTACACTCTTCTGTATATAAAATCAAAGTACTAAAGCATCCGTAACCCAGATGGGACGTGTCAAAGTCTATAGATCTATCTTCAGGATTCGTGTCAATTTGGAGGTCTGTTTCCAAATTCTTAGGCTACCAAGCTAAAAGTGTGATATCCAGTATAATAATTCAACCATAGAATGTAGTTTCAAGTACTTGTGTCTATTTTGTAAAACAGTTATAAAAGCAGCGCATGTACTCTCAGTCCCAAAAATATATATTGCAAAAGTATTTAAAAAGGGAGCAAATGAAACTCACAATACAATATTTTTTAGTAAAAATATTCTTACGACGATACTGAACAGTGCAGGGTTGGTCTTGAATTCACGAACCTATATCATTTATATATATTAACAAATATAATTGTAATCGAACATATTTATATAATATTAGTGATATAAATGTTAATTATATGTTTCATTAATAATGTAATTAAATATATTTATTTTAATACTTTAAATAAATAACAATTATTTATTATAAAAAAATGTTAATATAGTTTTGATAAATATATTTTTATATAATTAATTTTTATTGTAATAATAATAATAATAATAATAATAATAATAATAATAATAATAATAATAATAATAATAATAATAGTAATGTTGATAGAAATAATAATATTGTTTTTTTATAATAACAATAATAATACTAGTAATAATAAAAATGATAATAATAATAATACTAATGTTAAAATGATAATATTAATGTTAAAATAATGATAATGATAATAATACTTATAATTATAGTAATAATACTAAATAATAATTTTTAATGATAATATTAATAATAATATTTATGATAATAGTAATAATAGTAATAATAATAATAATACTAATGTTAATAATATATTAATAATAATGATTTATACATAAACTTGTAGTCCATTAAAAGCCCAAAATTTGTTAGTCCATTTTAAATCCTAAATAGCCCAATCCAATTTTCAATTACCAGTCCAATTCAGTTTTCAATTAATAGCCCAATAGGCCCAGGCTTATCCAGACAGCTTCTTTTTCTAAAAAAAATATATTATTAAAAAAAATTATTTGCTGATGCCTGGTTTCGAACCCACAACATCCTGTCTAGCAAACTGACTACTAAACCAATGAACCATTAATTACTTTCTTGTTGTAACTCGCACTTTTATTTATTTAACTTGTCAAAAGCTGTTTATCACCTATAATTATAATTATAATTCTTATAGTAATTCTTTTAATATTGTTACTGATAATGCTAATATTAATGATAATGATGATAATAATAATAATAAAATTTAATTACATTAACTATAAAAATCATAGTAACATAATAATAATAATAATAATAATAATTAATAATTAATAATTAATAATAATAATAATAATAATAATAATAATAATAATAATAATAATAATAATAATAATACCTAATAAAAAGAGTAGTTGCGTGCTTTGTCGGCGACTCAAAACAGATCAAGAATAGCAATATCAGAAACGCAGAAAAAAAATTCTCACAATGTGCATGGGGTCTTCGATTCATCATCATCACTCATCATCACCGTTTATCGTCATCATTCAACATCATCGTTCGTCAACAATAAAACACAAACAGAATCACATATAGTTCAAACCAAGAGGTGATCGGGTTGGGTTGGGATATAAACGATCAAGTACCAGGAAACTCGTAACAGTAGTATCAACAACAAAATTTTTGAACAGAAACAGTAAACCGAAGCTTGGAACAACTTGCAGCAGTAATAGTCGATCCATTCTTAAGTGGGTTTTATTTTATCAACAAGATGAACAGGGTTAGGAACTATTCGATGGTGTTTCTTCAATGATGATGTGGTGGGTTTTCATTCATTTGATGAACCAAAAGCGATGGGATGATGATGGTAACCGATGGTGGTGTGGCCGGAAGTGGTGGATGTAGGTGGTGATTGGTGGAGGTTAGGTGAATCACGGCTAAACATGAAACAAGATATAGCATGCAGCAGCAGTTCTTGGGCTATTTGAGTGATGAACACAGTAGAACAGTAGCAGTAGAAGTAATTGGAAGAGGTTGCAGGTTATGATATGATAAAGGTGATGGTTTATCGAGCAAAAAAAAATGTTCGGTTGAGATTGTTTTTGGGGTGTCGACTAAACAGAAAGTAGGAAGCAGATGTAGCAGTTGTGGGTTATCGAAGAGAATGGTCAAGGTTGGAGTTGGTAGTGACAGGGTAACGGTTTCTAATGGTGGTTCAAAGTGGTCGATGGGTGTTCAATCGAAAGAAGGAGGTGAAGGTAGCCGGAGATGGTCTAGGGTGGTTAGTAGTGGCTCGATGGTGTATGCCGAAGGCGTTGGTGGCGGTTTAACAAGAAGTAACAAAGAGATATGTGTAAAAATAGATCTAGTGTGTATATGTATATATGTTATATGTATGTGATATGAATATAACTAAGAGATGAAGTGAATGAGATCATAAAGCAAACAGTGAACCCACTTTCATTATTAAACTTAAATTAGAAACGCGTATGTAAGCACATGTATATGTAATTATAATTGTAATTGTGATATGACTCAAAAAAGAATTTAAAAAGTTGTCAAACATGAAATAGTATTAATTTTCTGTAATTGATTCTCAAAGAGCCGCCTTCAATTATTATTTTACGGACTGGATTTTGTGCTCTATTGTTAGTTAGTAGCGGATAAAAGTCTTCGGAAAAATCCCAAATGTTAATATTAATTTTCTTTATTTATTTTGGTCATTATGGTATAAAATTCGATCATTAATTTATTAAATAAAAATTACAGCAACTGTCCCGCTCGATTCTGGGTAAAATATAAAAAGTGTTAAAATTTAATAACTAGATCCTAAATACATTTTTAGTAAGCCTAAAATTTATAGAACTCATTTTTGGATTACCGTTTATTTTTAAAATCACATAAGTTCGTTTTAACTTTTTTACTATCAATTGAATGACAAATGAGTGCTACTATCGTTTACTAAATAAATTCGAAATCAATTATATATATTCAATATACTTTATTTATATATGTAGATACAGTAAAACCTCTGTAATTTAATACTCGATAAATTAATAATCTCGATAAAATTAATAATTTTTCTGGTCCCAGCTTGGGACCAGTACAAAATTGGACCCTAATCGATAAAATAATAAGATAATAATTTTTTTGAATTTCTAATTTAAATATATTGGTCCCAGCGAAACTATAAATTAATAATTACTAAATTTTTTTTTTGAAATCCCAATGTACATTGAACTTGACAAGTTAATTAATGTGTGTATGTATATAGATGAGAATTTTGAATGTTTTTGTTTATGTTTTATTCAAATAGGTAAAGTGAACGGATACGGTAATTTCGAATGTCGATGCATTAATTTGATATTTTCTCACAAATATAAGCCAACTTTTTAAAATAATAATTTATTAAATTATCGATATAATAATATCTCGCTAAATTAATAAAATATCTCGGTCCCAACATTATTAATTTATAGAGATTTTACTGTACATCATAAGTTATAATATTATATATTACTTTATTTTACATAATTAATTCAAATAACTAAATTTTGTAATATTACAAATTACCATTATATATATATATATATATATATATATATATATATATATATATATATATATATATATATATATATATATATATATATATATATATATATATATATATATATATATAAAAATATATACATTTATATTTACAAATAAACGTTCGTGAATCCTCGGGAATGGTCGAAGGTCAATTGAACAGTTCAAAATTTTTCGAGACTCAATATTACAGAATTTGCTTAACGTATCGAAATCATATAAATATTAAGTTTAAATTTAGTCGAAAATTTTCGGGTCGTCACAGTACCTACCCGTTAAAGAAATTTTGTCTCGAAATTTGAGTGAGGTGGTCATGGCTAACAATAAAAATGTTTTCATGACGAATATGAGTTGATAAATAGAGTTTTATCATCATTGAGTAATATGGATAAAACAATTCAATTATTCGAAGAGCACGAATGAAGCTATCACAAAAGAGTGAAATGAGGTAATAGGAATTCGTCTTAACTTTTGATGTAGTCACGTTTGAATTTACAAAATAATTTGCGTCTTAACTTTTGACGTTGTCTTGGTTGAATTCCAGAATTCAAGGGATTAAAGAAATTCTTCGAAATCTATAAGATCGGATTCTTCGGGATTTAAGGGAATTAGGATCTCTTTAATTAAATGCGATCATCTGTCTCGATTGTTACGTCTGATTTTTCCTTTATAAATTAAACTCTTCCGTTCCATTATTCTCACCATCCCTATATTTTCTTTCTTAGTTCATACATCCAAAAGATTATGAAAATGCTTAATCTCGTTCTAATCCTTGATATTTTCCTAATTATCATTTCTGTCATCCTTCTTTTCAATCTTCCACCAGAAAAATCTGTTTACTTCTACTATTACCTTGGGGTGATACTATTCTTAATTCTACCGTGTCTTTATATTGCTATTCGTATTAATATCCACGGTTTGTAACCTCCGTGTTGTTATTGGGCTTTATATTTTCTCTTATATTTTGGAGCTCTTTGCCTTTTAATTCTCTTCTCGACCTCTAGTAAAGCGAGTAATGGTCCAGAATTCGTAGATATGAATTTCGGAATGAACATAGTTAATGTTCTAAGAGAGATTGTAACAGCACGATCTTGATTGGTTAAATTATCAGAATTCAAGAGAAAAGATAGAACTATCAAGAAGATATGTTCTTGATAGGTTTGGAGATTAGGTAGAATGTAAGAGTCATGTAACATGACACATGATGACGTTATAATCTGTGAATCATCACGTTTCATTAGAAACTCAGCATGACTTACTTTAATATAATCACGTTGATCAAGTGTCATTATATTATACTAACTCATGCTTCAGTTCCCAACACTACTTCAACAATATTCATAATTTAAATTCGAATTTTTCAGAATTTAGAAACTAAAATAGTTTCCTTTCTGATGTAACACTGATATCGCGAAGAGATAAATGATTTCAGATAAGAATAGCTATGAAAATATCTTTAGAAATATCGAGGATATTTATAATGAAAGATACGATGATATCTTAGAATTTCTAACATTGATGGATGATGATAGAGATTTGTTCGTAAAGGTTTAGAGTCATGATCAAAGTATTTGTTAAGGACTTTAGCAGATACTGAATCACTTGGATTCTTTGAAGGCAGGTTTAATCTTTGTGATTTGTCCACAGCCTCCTTCACGTTTTTCTCAATCTGTTTTCCAGTATCAATTTTTCTTATCTTTTGAGCTTCTTCAGCCACTATTCTTTTTAATCAAACTTTCGACTATTAAGATCGTTTACAGTTTTTGTTGCTTCATCAGAAATTTTCAAAATTTGGAGTAGTGATTCGTAGACTTGGTGGTTTTCAGAATTTCAAAATTGAAGATCATAATTCTAAGAGATAAATGTTATATGTATACATATAACTATTGATGTAAAAATGTTGCGAGATTCAAAATACTGATCGCTGATTCTCGGTAATTGGTAAGGCAATTCTTGTTACCAGATACGGATGGGTATTTAATAAGGTTTCAATGAATATATATATATATATATATATATATATATATATATATATATATATATATATATATATATATATATATATATATATATATGATTTGTTGGAGAGACTTACACCAGAGAATACTGATGTTGCTGGTACGTTTACTGCTAATATGGTGGATTATAAACGGTTCTCCGGTAACGATGATGAAAGGTGAACTTATATATCAAGGTTATAATAAGACTTATTCGAATGAAAAGTCGAAATTGATTTGCTGGAGCTGTGACAAAATTGGCTACTTAGAGAGGGATTGCAAGGTTATTTTAGATAATAACAACGCCAAAGGAGCTAGCACAGATACGTGTTAAACGTTTACTCAGGTTCCGAGTGTTTTCAGGTGCATAACTATATGCATCAATCTTTTCTTCCATAGATGAAGTGCGGTTGGTTCATCTTCCCGATTGAGGTGTTTTCAAAAATCATGAAAGGTTTGAACGCAGATTGTAATCGTCAAGATATAAATGAGGTTTAAGATGAAATCAAGTGGCAAACTTGAAGAAAGGTTTAGTTTCATATGTTATAATCAATATTTTAATTCATTTTAATTGTCCAATGTTATTAGTCCTCAGTTAGTAGTCCATAATTAGTAGTTCAACAATTCATATATAGTTTAATATATAATATTCGAATTAATTAATACGTGTCGTGACCCATTATATACATGTCTAAGACTCGATCACAATTCAAAGTATATATAGTATTTAGAATCAACCTCAACCCTCCATAGCAAACTTGAGCATTACCGCATATAGAGTGTCTATGGTTATTCCAAATAATATATATAGATGACATCGATATGATATTTCAAAACATTGTATATGTGTCCCGATTTATACGACGATATTTAAAGTGCGTAAAATAAAGAACAGAAATTAAATGACGATAAATTAAATTGCGATAATTAAAATTGCGATAAATAAATTACGATAAATAAAATGTAATAAGAAATTAATAGTTAGCTAGGAACAGTTAGCTAGGATTTTGTTAGCGTGGATTCTTAACAAAATTTCTCAAAGTTAATTTGTTTGTTTTTAACAAATTTTATTTTGTCAAATATTTTCTTCATTATGTCACTTGTTGGATTCTGATAGGTCAAAATTCAAATATGAAATTGAATGAAAATGGTTATTCTGCGGTGAACGGATACGCATATCGATGGATGTAAGTAGGATAGTAAATGACTGTTGAATCAGATTCGAATAATGTACAGTGTAACTTATTAATGTGAAATTTAAATATTCCTCGGGTATTACCTACCCGTTAAAATATTTTCACCATTAACAGTTTGTACAAAAGAATTTTAATTACAATCTTTATGAAAATATATATACATATATATTTTCTTCAGATGTAATCATGGATTTAATGAGTTAATATGATATTAATCTCATTTGCTTTTCTGTTTGAGCTAGAATAAATAATCTCTAAGACTTTAGAGATTAGATAATCAACGCCTAATAGTTCTCCAATGAAGTTATGAATCAATAATTCATCATTGATTTTTATTAGTATTCCTTGGTATCTATCGTACGTACGACATTGATGCTCGAGGTACAGATTGTGATGTCGAGGTATGGGATGCGGATGTTGCTGTAGCTGGTAGGTTTTGCACCATATTCTCGAAATTGATTACTCGAACGCGAAGCTCGTTGACTTCTTCCATTATTCCGAGATGATTGTCGGTCGGAACGAGCGGATGAATAAGGTTTAGAATTGTAGATAGGATATAATAGTTGCGAGATATCCTGTAAATGAGGGTGAAAATGGTGTTTCGGACTGATTCGCTGGTAAGTGTTTCAGGTTCTTCGCCAAGAGGTGAATTCGGTTGGTGGAAAGGATCGCCTTATTCTCGTCTCCATTGGTTAAGTCGACTACGAACCCATCCCCAATACACCCAGAATTGAAGATGACTAATTGGTTGATCCATTCCGATTACACTGCTTTCGGAGCTCGAGTGGAAATCCATATCGGAATAGCTGTCGGAAGCCGAGAAGCTTGAACGGGTTGCAGCATCCATCTTGTATTGTCGGAGAAATGAATTTTCGATAAAAGATAGATTATAGGACCTAGATTGGTATACATGATATGTAGATAATACCAAAATCCCATAAATTACGGAGGAATCTTTGGAAGATGTCAAGTAAAGTTTACAGTAACAGATATGCTAAGATATGAATTCGTCTGTACACTATCTATGCAATAGAGGCAGTAAGACGTGTCTAGACTTTAAGGATGATAAGCAAATAATTTTCGACACGAAATGATAAGGAAAACTTTTCACATACAGACATGGTCGAAGTCCAGACTCACTAATGCATCCTAACAACTATCAGTTAGACACACTAATGCAAGACCTGGTTTGCTAAGACCACCGCTCTGTTACCACCTGAAATGACCCGTCCTAATCCATAAGGACGAATACAATAACACATGGTTACATCACGAGGTACTTGACCTCTATATGTTACATTTTACAAACATTGCATTCGTTGAAAGATAACTCATTTCAAAATATAACCTTTCGATACAAATGATATATGATTCTCCTAATATGAATGACTAATCTTTTATAATAATATTTATTGAACTCAATGACTTGAATGCAATGACTTTTGAAATATGCCATGAATGACTCCAAGTAATATCTCTAAATGAGCAAATGCACAGCAGAAGATTTCTTTCAAACATGAGAATAAACATGCTTTCAAGTGTCAACCAAAAGGTTGGTGAGTTCATTAGTTTATCATAAATATTCATTTCCATCATTTTAATAGACCACAAGATTTCAGATATATAATTGTACACGTAACCCGAGTACAAAATAGTACGCAAAACCTGCGAATTAAAAATCATCCATATGGTGAACACCTGGTAACCGACATTAACAAATGCATCTAGAATATCCCCAATATACAGGTACACTCATCTGTATATAAAATCGAAGTACTAAAATATCCGTAACCCGGATGGGACGTGTCAAAGTCCATAGATCTATATTCAGGATTCACGTCAATTTGGGGGTCTGTTCCCAAATTCTTAGGCTACCAAGCTAAAAGGGTGATATCCAGTATAATAATTTAACCATAGAATGTAGTTTCAAGTACTTGTGTCTATTTCGTAAAACAGTTATAAAAGCAGCGCATGTATTCTCAGTCCCAAAAATATATATTGCAAAAGCATTTAAAAAGGGAGAAAATGAAACCCACGATATAATATTTTGTAGTAAAAATATTCATACGACGATACTGAACAATGCAGGGTTGGTCTTGTATTCACGAACCTATATCATTTATATATATATTAACACATATAATTGTAATCGAACATATTTATATAATATTAGTGATATAAATGTTAATTATATGTTTCATTAATAATTTAATTAAATATATTTAATTTATATACTTTAAATAAATAACAATTATTTATTATAAAAAACATGTTAATATAGTTTTGATAAATATATTTTTTATATAATTAATTTTTATTGTAATGATAATAATAATAATAATAATAATAATAATAATAATAATAATAATAATTATAATAATAATAATAATAATAATAATAATAATAATAATAATAATAATAATAATAATAATAATAATAATAATAATAATAATAATAATAATAATAATAATAATAATAATAATATTAGTAATGTTGATAGAAATAATAATATAGTTTTTTTATAATAACAATAATAATACTAGTATTAATAAAAATGATAATAATAATAATACTAATGTTAAAATGATAATATTAATGTTAAAATAGTGATAATGATAATAATACTTATAATTATAGTAATAATACTAAATAATCATTTTTAATGATAATATTAATAATAATATTTATGATAATACTAATAATAATAATCATAATAATAATACTAATGTTAATAATATATTAATAATAATGATTTATACATAAACTTGTAGTCCATTAAAAGCCCAAAATTTGTTAGTCCATTTTAAATTCTAAATAGCCCAATCCAATTTTCAATTACCAGTCCAATTCAGTTTTCAATTAACAGTCCAATAGGCCCAGGCTTATCCAGACAGCTTCTTTTTCTAAAAAAAATATATTATTAAAAAAAATTATTTGCTGATGCCTGGTTTCGAACCCACAACCTCCTGTCTAGCAAACCGACTACTAAACCAATGAACCATTAATTACTTTCTTGTTGTAACTCGCACTTTTATTTATTTAACTTGTCAAAAGCTGTTTATAACCTATAATTGTAATTATAATTCTTATAGTAATTCTTTTAATATTGTTAATGATAATGCTAATATTAATGATAATGATGATAATAATAATAAAATTTAATTACATTAACTACAAAAATTATAGTAACATAATAATAATAATAATAATTAATAATTAATAATAATAATAATAATAATAATAATAATAATAATAATAATAATAATAATAATAATAATAATAATAATAATAATAATAATAATACCTAATAAAAAGAGTAGGTGCGTGCTTTGTTGGCGGCTCAAAACAGATCAAGAATAGCAATAGCTGAAACGCAGAAAAAAATTCTCACGATGTTCATGGGGTCTTCGATTCATCATCATTCATCATCATCACTCATCATCACCGTTTATCGTCATCATTCATCATCATTGTTCGTCAACAATAAAACACTAACATAAGCACATATAGTTCAAACCAAGAGGTGATCGGGTTGGGTTGGGATATAAGTGATCATGTACCAGGAAACTCGTAACAGTAGTACCAACAATAAAATTTTCAAACAGAAACAGTAAACCGAAGCTTGGAACAACTTGCAGCAGTAATAGTCGATCCATTCTTAAGTGGGTTTTGTTTGATCAACAAGATGAACAGGGACAGGAACTATTCGATGGTGTTTCTTTGATGATGATGTGGTGGGTTTTCGTTCGTTTGATGAACCGAAAGTGGTGGGATGATGATGGTAACCGATGGTGGTGTGGCCGGAAGTGGTGGATGTAGGTGGTGATTGGTGGAGGTTGGGTGAATCACGGCTAAACAGGAAACAAGATATAGCATGCAGCATCAGTTCTTGGGCTGTTTGAGTGATGAACACAGTAGAACAGTAGCAGTAGAAGTAATTCGAAGAGGTTGCCAGTTATGATATGATAAAGGTGATGGTTTATCGAGCAAAAAAAAATGTTCGGTTGAGAATGTTTTTGGGGTGTCGACTAAACAGAAAGTAGGAAGCAGATGTAGCAGTTGTGGGTTATCGAAGAGAATGGTCAAGGTTGGAGTTGGTAGTGACAGGGTAACGGTTTCTAATGGTGGTTCAAAGTGGTCGATGGGTGGTCAGTCAAAAGAAGGAGATGAAGGTAGCCGGAGATGGTCTAGGGTGGTTAGTAGTGGCTCGATGGTGTATGCCGAAGGAGTTGGTGGCGGTTCAACAAGAAGTAAAAAAGAGATATGTGTAAAAATATATCTAGTGTGTATATGTATATATGTTATATGTATGTGATATGTATATAACTAAGAGATGCAGTGAATGAGATCATAAAGCAAACAGTGAACCTACTTTCATTATTAAACTTAAATTAGAAACGTGTATGTAAGCACATGTATATGTAATTATAATTGTAATTGTGATATGACTCAAAACAGAATTTAAAAAGTTGTCAAACATGAAATAGTATTAATTGTCTGTAATTGATTCTCAAAGAGCCGCCTTCAATTATTATTTTACGGACTGGATTTCGTGCTCTATTGTTAGTTAGTAGCGGATAAAAGTCTTCGGAAAAATCCCAAATGTTAATATTAATTATCTTTATTTATTTTGGTCATTATGGTATAAAATTCGATCATTAATTTATTAAATAAAAATTACATCAACTGTCCCGCTCGATTCTGGGTAAAATATAAATAGTGTTAAAATTTAATAACTAGATCCTAAATACATTTTTAGTAAGCCTAAAATTTATAGAACTCATTTTTGGATTACCGTTTATTTTTAAAATCACATAAGTTCGTTTTAACTTGTTTACTATCAATTGAATGACAAATGAGTGCTACTATTGTTTACTAAATAAATTCGATATCAATTATATATATTTAATATACTTTATTTATATATGTAGATACATCATAAGTTATAATATCATATATTACTTTATTTTACATAATTAATTCAAATAACTAAATTTTGTAATTTTACAAATTACCATTATATATATATATATATATATATATATATATATATATATATATATATATATATATATATATATATATATATATATATAATATATTTTTAAATATATACATTTCTATTTACAAATAAACGTTCGTGAATTCTCGAGAATGGTCGAAGGTCAATTGAACAGTTCAAAATTTTTCGAGACTCAATATTACATACTTTGCTTAACGTGTCGAAATCATATAAAGATTAAGTTTAAATTTAGTCAGAAATTTCCGGGTCGTCACACCTAGGTTGTGATTAGGACTTGTCCACCTATATGAACTTTTTACTTTATATGATTAAGACCCTGGTTATACTGTACCTGAAGATTCTAGGAACTCGGTATGGCTGAAGTTTCCGAGAGGCATCTAATGCGCTTTTAGGACACGGAACATAGGAATTGAGACATGAATGACCTAGTATGCCTATTGACTGTTCCAAAGAGACCTCTTAGGAGCTGTTAAGATCTAGTTAGTGCCTTTATTGTATGACCGAGACCTATTGCATGTTCTTGTTTGATTGTTGCCCTAGGACTAAGTCATATCCACTGTCTAGGTATCTATTAGGTTTCTATCTGCTTTACTTTCAATATATCAACTGTAATGCTGTATAATGTTTGGATTGTTATGATCTCATTAGTATGATGAAATGGTTGTTAGTTTTCATATAAGGTTTTGCCAATTTAAACCGACGGACTCCTTCCGTTTGTGATCAGTGTTCAATCAACACGGCACGTTGTTATTCAGTTAACTAAACTAATAATGATGGTTAGGATTAGAGCTTAACTCACTAATAAACCCAGTACTTTACTGAGGATAACCTCCAAGGTATAACTACCTTTCAATTATACAACCAAGTGACATACTTTTCACTACTCAATGAGAACTCTGAGAGTCTAGAGATAAGTAGGTCTGTGTAATTGGCTCATCCAATCAGATCTACACCATTCCTAACATAGCCTTAATATAAACATAATTACATTTCTCTAACCCAAAACTAATATCTTGGTCAACATTTCCCTGATCTGCATACTCCATATATCCTTCCACTTTATTTACTTTTCCGCAATTAGTACCATTAGTTTAAACCAACTACTATCCTTTATCCATGTAATTAATTTAAATAAAAGACAATTATTCACTTGATCTTCAATTCGTTAATCCATTCAAAAACACGTCCCTAGGTTAACTTACACCTTCTACACCTTAGAAAGTTAAAAGTAAATTTAAGCCCCGCGCAATATAAATAAACAAACCACTGTCTGCTACCTTGATCAACTGAATCTGACGTCTTGCGGCCAAACGACACCGCATAAATAAAACCGTCTGTTTCTACCATATCATTAGTAAGATAGAGTTTTCTGGCGCCGCTTCCGGGGATCGAATATTTTGATTGAGAAAGATTTTAAATAGATAAAAGTATTGTTTGGTGGTGTCTAAGAAAGACAATTATACACGGACTTGGTTGTTGGATTTTCCGAACAGTCTCCAATTATATTGGAACCAAAAGGATCCTGCCTCTCCGTAGTTGGCCTGGCCATCTAGATATGAAGTAATCTGTAAGAAGTCCTATCAGTTGAAATATCCGATAAGGTTAGTGACCGAATTTCAAGAATAATTATTTTTATTAAATTATCGATCCTTTTAGTCAATTAATATTTTTTAAAAGTTACTGTTAACACCTATTTCCTTATGAGGTAAGGTTTAGTATGCCAACACAATACTAGAAGTAGTCTGGCTTTAGGAGGGAAGAGTGTTGCCGATTGATGTTTACCCTTAGGAAATAATCCCTGCAGACCCGGTTCACAAGTATAGAAACTTGTGGGGTGGCTTAATCAATCTGTCGTCTGTAGAGCGTAAAAGTGCTAGCCGGATGAACTATAGTGAGAGAAAGTAGAGAGGGAGAGAATTGAAGTCTCAGCTCTCAAAGTTGTCAGAATATCTGAACTGTGTAAAATGACGACCCAAGGGGTCTATTTATAGTGTCAGATCCACCAGATTGCTCAGGGACTCGTGTCAGATGATGATACGTTCTGTTATTCATGATCCGAAATTTATGCTGAAGGTGGCGTTCTCTAGCCAGGGCTTACGCGCTAGGCGGCTTTCAGGGCTTACGCACGACGGAGCAGCCTGTACAGTGGAGAACGCTGGATGGATAACTCTACAGAACTGTTGTTTCCAGCCTTCCTGATGCTACTTTTATGCAATCATTACGTCTTTTATGCATGTATACGATAAGATACACCATTAAGTCCCCCCAGTTTAATGACTTAAGCATTTGAAAAATGATTAAGTTATTAAACTAGGAATAACGCATGCCAACCAAGTCTTCACGTTTTCCTTTTGCATCGGGGAGCACATCACAGGCATTAAAATGATAGGCGAATTTTACTGACATTATGATGATTGCTTTTTGTACAGCTATAATACCGCACGCGCCTCTAGCTGTAAAAAGGCTTTTCGATGTACTCGCCTTTTTATCTTATCCTTACACGTGTGTGGCTGAAAACAAAACCCCCAAAATCACCACCGATTACAGCTGTTATATCTTTTTGCTTTTTAACCACCATAACCCTAACCTATCATTTACTTTTACAACTTCCTCCTACAGTGTTCATCTTCTTCCATCAATACCTTCTTTACTTCCTGTTTCATTAGAACATTAATGTCAGCCATAAAGGATGTTTCAGCTATTCATAGCAGAGTAAATGAGAAATATTTAGGCGAGCTACTGCAACATTTTCCTAGATTAGCTGGTGTTGAACCAGTGATTCCTGCAATCAATGCCAGAGCCTGCTCACCGCCCCCTAGCAAGGTTGCTATTTATGGCCATTTAATTTTCAATTTTTGCTTACGTCTGCCATTTACACCATTCTTCTTAGAAGTTCGCAAGTTTTACGGTGTTGCTGTTGGTCAATTCGAACCAGCATTAATTCGAAAGATTCTGATTTTTGAAATGTATTGTCGCGCAAGGAATATTGAGCCGTCTATTCAAATATTTTGCCATTTGGTACGTATAGCACTCCATGAAAAAGGTTGGTTCACATTCAATAAAGTTCATGGATTTCTGAAACCTGCACTTGATCATCCCGGCGATAACTGGTATGCTTCATTTATCTTTATTAATGAAGATGCAATTGATAACCAATACTCAGCTACTCGAGTGTGGCGCAAATACTCGCATACTGTATCAGTTACCTTTCCAAAACTCGTTACCAAGGAAAACATTTTGTTTAAGAAGATTAAAGCTGAACAAATCAATGACATTAAATATGGGGAACACATGCTTTCTCTGACATCCGTAAGCCAAGATTGGGATATCACACAAGGTTATGCCTGTGTTCTTGCTGGGAGGAAGAGTAAGCATTTACTTTTGCTACATATTCTTAATAAGATGCTCTCATTTATCTATCCAATTAACCACTGTGACTTTTAAACTTTTGCAGAAATTACTCCGCTTACCGCCATGCGGTCATCGTGTTATTCACAGCTTACCTTTACTACTCAGAAAATTATTGATGATACCCCCAAAATAGATGAAGTGAGGGAGGAGGAAGATGAAGAAGAAGAAGAAGACATAGGTATGAATCGAGTTGCCTCTAGAGAACGTCGTGCCTCGGGTAATAAAAATGATAACACTGAATTATGTAAAATATCATACCAAAACCTGTACTTGTTTTCTTGTATGCCCAGTACTGGTGGATTTTATAATCCAAACCCTTCCTTATATTTTATGCCACCCTTGTAATGTTGTGAAGCATATTGGAACTCTTTTATAAGTAACAATTTCCCTTTATCTCCAACAGCTAGTGCATCACACCAAGACACTACATTAGTGACTCTTCCGCCTTCCGCCAAGAGGAGAAGAACTGGTCAAATTCCTCCGTCATCCGCTCAACAAGGAGCTGGCCCAAGTTCTTCTCAACAACAAATTACGCTTCCAAATCTTGACACAAATATGCTTTCCTCCCTTTTAAAAGGACCACCACACTCTTACGAAGATTTCATGATTTTTTTGAATGCCATGGTGTGTCCTTCACTAGCCCAATTTTTTAGCAGCCTATCTGATGTAGATGCCAAGAAGGTTAAGGCACAAAGTATCATTCTGAACATTGCTTCTGGGTTAAATGACCTTCAACGCCTATCTGACTTGCAAAACAATGAAGTCACTACAAATATGGAGCTATCTGCTGAAAAGGAGAAAGTAGCCAGGACTAAACAAATAGCTACAGAGATAAAGAGGGAATACAAGACAATGAAGAGGCTTTATGATAATAGCAACAATCAGAGGGTGGAGTATAAGGAGCAAGTCAAAGAACTATCCTCCAGAGAAAAGCGGCATCTGAACAAAATTGATGAACTAGTAAAGGAGAATGAAAAATACTTGAGCAGAATAACATGTTGAAAGAACAACTTAAAGACAAAGAGGAGAACAAAAAACGAATGATAGCTGGCATCCCTGCACTTGTAGAGAGTATCTTTAATTGCCAAGCTCTGTCTCACAGGATACGTGAGTTTGTCCATCTTGCGAAGTCTGCTGAACGACTAAATTTTTTCAATTTTATGAAAAGAAAACTGCCAGAATTGCCAAGTCCAATGCCTGTTGTTATTACATCAAAGATTAATGAAAACGCCATAAAAGAAGCTGATGCAGCTGGTGCACTGATAGAAAATATGAAGTTTTCTAATCTTGAAAATCTTTGTAATAGGCCGGATGTAACAATAGATGATGTATTGAATTATACTCCGCAGGATGAATGAAATACTATGTTTTTATACATCTGCTTTTGCATAACGTTTAATATTGTACTTGGTTGTTTATATTAGTAATATGCTGTAACTTAGTAAGATTGTTATTGTGGACAATGCACAAGATATTGAGATTGTACTTTGCAATCATTATGCTTGTAAATATTGAAATCATATTCTCCGTTATACGCTTTCCGTCATGAAACTCATGAGAAAAAGTTATGAATTATTTTCGCCTTTAAATATTTTGCTGGACACCATGGTCTGTTTTCCGTTTTACTCTGCATTTTGTGTATATAAGTTGTGTCATGACATTTTTTGTAGATTCGTTTCATCGCTTCGATGCTTTAGTGAGTTCTACATGTCTCACTATCGATACAACCATTTTGAGTATGATTGTACTTCTACCACCGAAAGGCTTTCTTTCTTTCTGCGGGTAGGGATGACACACAGCTATGTGACACCTGGGCTAAAAAATCCTTGACCGGATAATATTTATGAAAAAATATTGCCATAAGAATAATTGCTATTATTCATATTCTTAAAGAAATTTTTACATTTATGACTATATCTCATGCATTTGACAGTTGATCAAGCTGTCCATGCATATAGTGCTACGCAAAAAATTTCTTTAAATTCATTGCATTCCAAGCTCTTTCATATTGCTCGCCGGAAGGCGCAGCAAGCATGTATGATCTATTCTGATTTACTTTTGTGACCTTATAAGGTCCTTCCCATTTTGGGGCTAGCTTTCCAAATTTGATTTGCCTGCTTGCTTCATTATCACGTAGTACTAAATCACCTACTTCAAACTGCACATGCTGCACTTTCTTGTTGTAATATTTTGCCATTTTATGCTTGTGATCTGCTTGCCGGATGGCACCCATCAACCTTCTTTCCTCCAACAAGTTGAGATTCTCCCTTAATGCCTTAGAATTAGCCTCAACATCAAATGCCATAATGCGTTGCGTTGGCACACATATTTCAGCCGGTATCACTGCCTCTGTTCCATACACAAGACTAAAAGGTGTTTCCTCCGTGCTCCGCTTTGGCATCGTCCGGTGTGCCCACAATACATTTGGCAGCTCATCCACCCATCCAGTTTGACTCAAACCCAACCGTGCCTTAATGCCAGCAATGATTTCCTTGTTGGTAACCTCCACTTGTCCGTACGCTTGAGGATGAGCAACAGATGTAAAGTTTTGCTTTATGCCCAGCTCTTCACACCAACTCCGAAATGGATTTTCTGTAAATTGCTTGCCGTTATCGCTGACTATTTCATTTGGCACCCCATAACGGCATACAATATCATGCCAGACAAACTTCTTGACATTTTCTCCTGTGATTTTTGCTAAATCCTTTGCTTCAACCCATTTTGTGAAAAAATCAATCGCTACCACCAATAACTTAGCATTACCAGTGCTTCTATTGAATGGCCCCACAATATCAATAGCCCACTTACAGAACGGCCAAGCGGATGACACTGGTATCAAGTCATACTTTGGAAGACGCTGAATTGTACCATGCCTCTGACAATTCTCACATGTTTTTATGATTTCTGCGACATCTCGATAAAGGGAAGGCCAAAAATATCCTTGTCGCATGATCCGTGATGCCACAGTACGGAAACTGGAGTATTGAGAACAAACTCCTTCATGCATTTATTTGACCACCTTTAATGCTTCATCATCGGTTAAACACCTTAACAATGGACCATTGTATGATTTTCGATAACCGACACCATTAACAATTTCATACATTGGTGCGGTCACTCTTATTCTTCTTGCTTCTGCCTTATCAGCAGGTAACCATCCGTCATGCAAATATCTCAAATAAGGAGTCATCCAAGTTTCCTTAGCTCCTTCAACTATTGTAATAATTGGTTTTCCATGTATTGATTTCTCTTTAAGCTCTTCAACCAACACTCGTTTGTGCAAATGATCAAAGGTTCAAGTAGCTAACTTGCTCAAGACGTCAGCTTTTTTGTTCTTATTTCGAGGGATTTGCACGACTTCAAGGTTATCAAATTTCTTTGAAATTGCCTCCACCAACTTTACATATTGCCTCATGGATGTATCCCTTGCATCAAAAGTTCCATTAACCTGCTGGGCGACAATTTGAGAATCAACATATGCTCGTAAATTTGTTATGCCCATTTCTACCGCTATGCGGAGGCCGGAGAGTAATGCCTCATACTCTGCTTCATTATTTAAAGCATAAAAATAAAATTTCAATGCATAAGTATACTCTTCACCGTCTGGACTTGTTAAAACTAGTCCTGCACCTGTTCCCTCTTCACTGGATGCTCCATCAGTGTGTAACTACCACTCATGCTGTGATGGTGCCATTTTGTTGTCATACTCTACTTTTTCATTTGTCTCCAAGAGGAAATCTGCCAAAATTTGTCCTTTAACTGCATTCCGGGGAGCAAAATTGATTTCATACTCCCCCAACTCGATGGCCCATTTTGCTAAACAGCCAGATGATTCTGGATGCCGGAGTATTTGCTTCAATGGTTGATCTGTTAACACTAAAATGGGATGACCTTGAAAATATCTTCGTAAACGTCGTGCAGTATGCACAAGGGCATAAACCATGCGGTGAAGTGGTGGATAATTTGTTTCACTAAGCTGCAACACTTTGCTAACAAAATATATAGGCATTTGCACACCGTTCCGTTCTGCGATTAGGACAGAACTTATTGCTTCCTTTGAGATAGCTAAGTATAAAATTAGGGTCTCCCCCTCTTTTGGTGCTGTTAATGTAGGTAATGTTTTTAGCAACTGCTTGACTTCTTGGAATGCATTTTCGACTTCCGCCGTCCACACAAAATCTTTATTATTTAAACAGCCCTTTAACACCTTCATGAATGGAAGCGACTTTTCAGCTGCTCTGGACAAGAATCTTGTTAATGCTGCTAGACATCCATGTAACCGTTGAACATCTTTCTTGCTAGTTGGTGACTTCATATCTTCAATTGCTTGAATTTTCTTAGGATTAGCTTTAATACCACGTTCTGTGACAATATGACCTAAGAATTTTCCCTCTTCCACACCAAACGTGCACTTCTTGGGATTTAATTTCATGTTAATTTTTCGCAGAGATGCAAAAGTTTCCTTTATATCTCGTAACATCTTTTCTTCAGTATGACTTTTGATGACAATGTCATCAACATAAGCTTCTAAGTTTTGCCCAATTTGATCCTTAAACGCCATATCAATAAGTCGTCGATATGTTGCTCCTGCATTCTTCAAACCAAAAGGCATTTTTATGTAACAGAATATGCCTTCCGTCGTGTGAAAAGTCATTTTGTCTTCATCTTTTAAAGCCATTAGGATTTGATGATATCTCTTAGCTGCATCTAGGAAACATTTGAATCGATATCCTGCCAATGATTCAACCTTCCAATCAATTTCAGGTAAAGGATAATTATCCTTTGGACATGCTTTATTGATATCCGTGAAATCCACACACATCCACCATGAGTTTTCCAGCTTCCTAACTATGACTGGATTGGCTACCCATGTCTGATATTTGACCTCTCGCAAGATCCCAGCATCCACCAAACTTCGTACCTCATCACGGAGGAATTTGCTTCTTTCTGGCGCCATGCCACGCTTTTTCTGGCAAACAGGATGTATGTTGGGATTCACGTTTAGCCTATGCTCTGCAATTTCCCTTGGAACACCGGTTATATCAGACGGTTGCCATGCAAAAACGTCTAAATTTGTTGTCAAAATGTTGTATAATTTTTCTTTACATTCGGCAGACAACGTGTGCCCAATTATGATTTTCTGATCTGGAAATTTAAGATTCAGTGAAATTGACCCATCATCGTGTATTATTGGCTTAACTATTGCCTTTGTTACTTGAGAACACTCAATTGACTTCTACCGTTCTGCATATAACGTTGCTACTCCGCCTGGCATTGGAAACTTCATCATACTATGTACAGTTGATGTTACAGCTCCAAACTTCATTAAAGCAGTTCTTCCCAAAATTATGTTGTACTGTGAATTTGCTTTAACCACCAAGAACTCAATGTTGGCTGTGTGTCTTAGGGGTGGCTTTCCCAAGCTTACTTCAAGCAGAATACTTCCTTCAGACCAGGACGGCTCACTTGTAAAACTTGCTAACGACACATGTGTTTCCTTCATTTTTTCTTGTACATCTTTGGGTAGCTGTATGAAGCAATGTTCATACATAATGTCTGCTCCAGCTCCTGTATCAGTGTAAATGTTGCGTATTAAGCAATTAGAAACTCGTGATTCTATAACCACTGGACCATCGGATGGATTTGTGTTGCACATAGAAGGAAATGATATTAATTGCTCTTCCCAATCTTCTAACACTTCTGCCTTCCTCCGTTGTCCAGCTCTCCATGGATGTATCATGCCCACTTCTATAGGTATGAATTCATTATCCTCGCCGTCTTTATCAGTATTGGTGAGATGATTCGTCTTAATAATGGATGGCGCCATTGTTAACACATATTTCCTTATGAGGTAAAGTTTAGTATGCCAACACAATACTAGAAGTAGTCTGGCTTTAGGAGGGCGGAGTGTTGCCGATTGATGTTTACCCTTAGGAAATAATCCCTGCAGACCCGGTTCACAAGTATAAAAACTTTTGGGGTGGCTTAATCAATCTGTCGTCCGTAGAGCGTAAAAGTGCTAGCCGGATGAATTCTAGTGAGAGAAAGTAGAGAGGGAGAGAAGTGAAGTCTCAGCTCTCAAAGTTGTCAGAATATCTGAACTGTGTAAAATGACGACCCAAAGGGTCTATTTATAGTGTCAGATCCACCAGATTGCTCGGGGACACGTGTCAGATGATGATACGTTCTGTTATTTGTGATCTGAAATTTATGCTGAAGGTGGCGTTCTCCGGCCAGGGCTTACGCGCTAGGCGGCCTTCAGGGCTTACGCACGACGGAGCAGCCTGTACAGCGGAGAACGCTGGACGGATAACTCTACAGAACTGTTGTTTCCAGCCTTCCTGATGCTACTTTTATGCAATCATTACGTCTTTTACGTGTGTATACGATAGGATACACCATTAGTTACTTTTCAAGTCTTTTAAATAGAAAATCTAAAAAAAATGGAACATCAAAATACCCTTGCTTGTATGCATAAGTCATGCTTAGAAGAAAGAGGAGGACCAATTACCTTAGGAATCGAAGAAATTCCTGAAATCAGTTCACACAAGATCAAACTGGTCAGTATGATCTGTAAATTTCAAGGAATACCGACCGACGATCCAAACTTTCACTTAAACAAATTTATCAATTGTAACACTCGTTTTTCAGTTACGCGTTATTTCGAACGTCATTCGAAATACGAGGCATGTAAGCGTATATTTGGATCCCAAATAAAGTTGGAGTTAATGTTCTAAAACCTTACCATTGGATAGTAAATCTCATTACGTTTCCAACGATATTTGATTCGTCAAAAACGGAGTTACGGTATAAAATGTCAATAGTAATGAAGTATAAACAAAATGGTTCGATTCAAGAGTATTATGATAGATTTTTTGATCTATTCAAAGAAAGGATACATGAACCGTATCTCATCGATATATTCATTTGGATGTTGAAACCAGAAATTAAAAAGGGTGTTAGCATATTCAAACCCAAAAGCCTTCATGATGCATGTTGTTTGGCTAGGGTGCAAGAAGATACACTAGCGGTAATGAAGCGTAGGACTCAAATCTTTGATAGTAAGCTTTCTGATTCTGCAACTTGTACTAATTTCAATGGTGATAATGTCACTGATATTGTGAACTGTGATGCTAAATTGGTGGTGAGCGACGTTCATGATTCTGTTGACAAGAATGAAAGTCAACTATTCAACGAACAAGAAATTCAAAGAGTTGAAGTTGCAGACCATGATTCTGAAAAAGATTCATCTCAAGAACTAGAGAATCATGACACGCAAATTAATGGATTAGAAACTAGAAGTAGTTGTAGTTTGGGTCGGTCAATTGCAAGGAAACTTTTTACTGAAGATTCAAATGACGCAAAAAAAATTGAATCAGGGTCAGAATCTCAGAGTGTGAATGACAAGCCATCAACTTTTGGTAAGTCAAGCGAAGTGAACACCAATTGTTTTGAGTCGTTGTCTACTCAAAGGCTTTGTAAAGATACGGAAAAATAGAGAGGAATCGAGTCTAACCGAGTTGTAGAAGAGGCTATCAACGACATAACTTTAGTTAGTGATGAGCTAGAAAATGAATCTGTCACTAATATTTGCGTTAGACTGAGTCATCTGCTATGTTCACGTTTGTTGGCTTCTGATTGTGTGAACGGAGATCTTATCAATGGAACCACTCAAAAGGACCCAAAGAATCAGAATTATGGAACAAGTAGGTCGAATCAAGATGATGAGATAGAAAGGGCAAATCAGAATGATGGAATAGAAAGGGTTGCAACTGTTAAAAAGGTTAATTCGAGAACTCTCATTTCTTGTCTAGTAGAAAACAATAATCAAAATACTTACTTGCAAGAAATGAGTGTTGGCTACGAAGCTTATGGCAAAGATAACATGACGATTATTGTTTCAATGAAATTTCAATTTTCCTCAGTAGAGCCAAAACGTATGAAGTTTGACTTATGGAAATGGCCTAAGAGGAAAAAGAAAAAGACTACCAAATTGAGGTCAGGATCAAGTCAATGGACTGTTGTTTTTGTAACTCAGTTCATGTCAAAGTCCATTAAGAAGATGTTAAAAACTGAGACTTGGCAATATCTTGTAGTGGGCTATGCAAATACTCCTACTGATTGGAGTCTTGTAGTTGAAAATGATAAAAGTTTGAAGGAATCGCACCTTATAAATAAATCACTCTTAGCACGAGGATATAGCTTTATATCAGATGTGGAATGTAACAACCCAAACCAACACCCGACAAAACCTTGTGAAAATACGAAATAAAATTTTTTTTCTGTTGCAGACCATCGGCGCGCCGCGCCATATGGCCCGCGCGCCGCGCCATATCTGGCTGTCCCCGGGACTTTTAACCGCGAAAAGATTGACTAGTTCCCGGCACTTTTAGACAAAACGCTTTTTACCATACAACCAAATATGTAAAACTAACATGTTTCAAACATAAAATTAAAGTTTTACAAGCGGGGCCCACACGACCCAAATTACAAGTTTAGTACAATTTAGGAGTTTCGACCACCAAAAAGTTTAAGTTCCAAACTACACAATGAGCATGGCGTTTGGGATTAAACTACCCAACTATCAGTCAAACTCCGAGAGCTACCAAAACCAAAAGCATCCCTTAGCAACAAGCGGGATCCCTAGTCCAAAACGATGCCCTTACCCTTGTCCAACACCGAACCTATAAAAGTGGTAAACAACGAGAGGGTAAGCAAAGCTTAGTGAATGCAATAATTACACATACATATATATCGTCCATCTATTTGCAATCACAATACAAGATACCTCGTACGAAACGTGTAACACAATAGCATGTCATCAACCTCAAACACTTAACAAGTCATACAATAACATAACCGAGTTAGCATATACTCAACACAACCATAAATAATTTAGCATGCTAAATATCAACAAATCTTAATATGGTTAACCATGACGCTATGGTGCTATCGGCTCGTGGTTCACACCATACGCATTGAGTCTCATTCGTTTATAGTGCTACCGGCTCGTGGTTCACACTTTGTTTATAGTGCTACCGGCTCGTGGTTCACACTCGATGCTACCGGCTCGTGGTTCACATCAATTATTTTATAGTGCTACCGGCTCGTGGTTCACACTCGATGCTACCGGCTCGTGGTTCACATCAATTTACACACATGCTATGGTACTACCGGCTCGATGGTTCATACCATAACACCCACAAATAAACACGCCATATACACGAATGCATAATTATTCCACTCACCTCAAAATCTCTTGGTGAAAGATAACCGAGCTTGAACACTTCAATGTAACGCACCTATTACATTTATCACAATATCAAAATCACAACTCGAGTTGGTCAACACTCTAAAGCTCACTCCTAGTGTTAATTTGACCCATGGTGCAAATCCGACCCATTTGCACCCTTAACCCTAAAATCGGGTTAACTCATCACAAAACCCTATCATTAACCAAAGTAGGTTCATTACACATTTTAACACTAGTTTTAGGCTTCAACCACACATATTAATTAGCTTAGGTTCATTTTGACCCATTTGACACTTTCAAAGTCAACCTACCCATTTTGGGTCAACCACTAACCCATTTACACCCATTTACATAAATCATGGTGTTCTAGCAATTTTACTAGCTAATTAGGGTTCTCTAACAACAATTAACTCTTCCAAACCCTAGTTAACCCAATATTGAGTCTACATGACTCAAATTACCCTAGAACACCCAAAACACTAACAAAATGGGTTTTATGTTCATCTTCACCCCAAACCCTAGCCCTAAATCAAATTAAACAAGGAAATTAAGATTAAAGCATACCACAACTATCACAATGAAGCTAGAGGGAAGGCGAACAACTTTAATGCTTGGACTTAGGCAAGAAACCTTCTTCTTCTTCTCCAAAATGGGGTTTCCCTCACTAAAAGCCACTCTCTCTCTAGAATTGATTTGGATAAGTGTTGGTAGTTGTGGAAGGAGTAAATGAACTCCCCAAAACTGATCTAAGGCATTAAATCCGGCCTCTAAGTCATTTTACCAAAATACCCTCAAAATATCTAATTTAAAAGAAAGAGAGAATCTGTCACAGACAGATGGCGCGGCGCGCCACCAGGCCGTGCGGCGCGCAACTCTCCCAGTCCAGCTCCTTTTGCCTTTTTAAATATATACAACCAAACCCCGATTCGAGTACCACACAATACACTTATATACACATGTGTACACTTCAATTATTCGGGTCTTACAACTCTCCCCCACTTATTCGGATTGCGCCCTCGCAATCCAAGCCGCATGACAAGAGGGAAGATACACTAACACGAACTCTTCGGGTTCCAAGTGAACTCGGAACCCTTGCTACGCCGCCATTGGACTTTAAAAGTCCTCACTTCTTTATGTCTCAACCTCTTAACTTTCTCATCGAGTATGGCGACCGGTTCTTCGACATATTCCAACTTGTTGTTTAGCTCGATCTCGTCTAAAGGCATCCATAAGGAATCATCCGCAAGACACTTACGGAGGTGGGAAACATGGAATGTATTATGGATCCCCGCAAGCTCTTCGGGTAATTCCAATCGATATGCAACTTCGCCAACACGAGCTAAAACCTTGAATGGCCCAATAAACCGAGGAGCTAACTTTCCCCATTTTCGAAATCGAATAATACCCTTCCATGGCGAAACTTTAAGCATCACCATGTCGCCTTCTTGAAATTCGATCGTTCGCCTACGTTTGTCGGCATACGACTTTTGCCTATCTTGAGCCTTCTTCAAATGTTCCCGAATAATATCTATCTTGTTGTTCGTCTCCAAAACCAAATCGGTACCCCCGATCTCTCGTTGACCCACTTCTCCCCAACAAACGGGAGTTCGACATCTACGCCCATAGAGCATCTCATACGGTGGCATCCCGATACTAGTATGATAACTATTATTGTACGAGAATTCCACCAAAGGCAAATGCTCGTCCCAACTACCACCAAAATCAATAATGCACGCCCGTAACATATCTTCTAGAGTTTGGTTCGTACGTTCGGTTTGACCGTCCGTTTGAGGATGATACGCCGTGCTCAACTTCAATTGCGTACCCATATCTTCATGAAACTTTTCCCAAAATCGAGATGTAAAACGGGTATCTCGATCCAAGATAATAGATATAGGAACCCCATGACGAGCGACCACTTCCTTGATAAACAACTTAGCCAAGGTCTCCGACGATATTGCTTCTTTAATGGGAAGAAACAAAGCGCTTTTCGTCAACCGATCAACTATAACACAAATCGAATCATATTGAGTCCTCGCCGTCTTAGGTAACTTAGTGATGAAATCCATGGTAATGTGCTCCCATTTCCACTTCGGGATCTCTAACGGTTGCAACCTACCATACGGCTTTTGGTGCTCGGCTTTAACTTGCAAGCAAGTAACACATCGTTCAACATATTTCACAACATCGCGTTTCATGCCCGGCCACCAATAGTCTTTCTTCAAGTCGTGATACATTTTTGTCGCGCCCGGATGAATAGAATATTTTGACTTATGTGCCTCGTCAAGTAGCACCCGTCGGTAATCACCCATCTTAGGCACCCACACCCTTCCTTGAAATGACAATAAACCCCGCGGGCCCATAGTAATGAATTCCGATTGGCCCACAATTCGTTCCGCATGCTTATTGTGAACATAAGCCTCTATTTGATCTTCACCCATCTTTTCAAGAAAGTCGTTAGTGATAACCAATCGTAATGATGCTACACGTATCGCCGGATGTTGAGTCTTTCGACTTAACGCATCCGCGACCACATTCGCCTTACCCGGATGATAAAGTATCTCACAATCATAGTCCTTGACACCATACAAGTAATGGCGCCAAATTTTCAACGCATGCACAACCGCCGCCATCTCTAAATCGTGAGTCGGGTACCTCGTCTCGTGCTCCTTTAATTATCGAGAGGCATAAGCAATGACTTTACCCCTTTGCATAAGAACACACCCGAGCCCATTTAAGGAAGCATCACAATAAACTACCATATCTTCGACACCTTCCGGTAACACTAACACCGGAGCCTGACATAACTTCTCTTTTAACAATTGAAAAGCAATTTCTTGCTCGTTCTCCCAAACAAACTTCGCATTCTTCCTTGTCAATTTCGTCAACGAAGAAGCGATCTTAGAAAAATCTTGGATAAACCGACGATAATAACCGGCCAACCCGAGAAAACTCCGGATTTTCGTAGGCGTAGTCGGTCGTCCCCAACTCTTCACCGTCTCAATCTTCCCCGGATCCACTTGGATACCGCCTTCGTTCACAATATGGCCAAGAAATTGGACCTCTCTTAGCCAAAATTCACATTTAGAGAATTTTGCATACAACTTCTCCTTTCTTAATGTCTTCAAAACTTCACGCAAGTGACGTTCATGTTCGTGCATACTTTTCGAGTAGACTAGTATGTCGTCAATGAACACAATGACCGACTTGTCCAACATAGGTTGGCACACCCAGTTCATAAGATCCATGAATGCCGTCGGTGCATTCGTAAGACCAAAAGGCATAACCACAAACTCATAATGCCCATAACGCGTTCGGAAAGCCGTTTTCTCAATGTCTTCCTCACGGACCCGCATTTGATGATAGACGGACCGTAGGTCGATCTTAGAGAAATACGTCGCGCCTTGAAGTTGATCAAACAAATCGTCAATCCTAGGTAACGGATAACGATTCTTGATCGTCACTTTATTTAACTCACGGTAATCGATGCACGTACGCATACTACCATCTTTCTTCTTCACGAATAAGACCGGAGCGCCCCACGGCGAAGCACTCGGTCGGATAAAACCTTTCTCAAGCAACTCTTGAATTTGATTCAACAACTCTTGCATTTCCGTTGGTGCTAAACGATAAGGAGTTTTAGCGATGGGGGTAGCCCCAGGAACCAACTCAATGCGAAACTCGACTTGTCTTTCCGCCGGAACACCCGGTAACTCATCCGGAAAAACGTCTTCAAACTCATTAACTACCGGAATTTCACGAATAGGTGGTGGCTCATTACTAGTATCAACAACATGAGCAAGGAAAGCCATGCCACCGGTAACAACGGAACGACGCGCCCGTGCAAAAGTGCATATCGGCACCGTTCTTCTTCTCTTATCACCATGAATAGTCATTTCTCCCCCACTTGGGGCCTTAACACGAATAAACTTGTCATGGCATGCAATATCGGCTCTGTAATGATCGAGCCAATCCATACCAACGACAATATCAAAATCGCCCAAGGTCATTGGAATGAGATTAATTTTAAAAGTTTCGGCACCAAAAACAACATCACAATTCCTACACACATCAACCACTAGCACCGTCTTGCCATCCGCTATTTCGACTTCTACCGGACGACTTAACTTAGCTAACGGTCTATCAAGTTTAGGCACAAATTTAGGAGAAACAAACGACAAATTTGCACCGCTATCAAAAAGAATTCTCGCCGGATTAGAATTAACCATAAAAGTACCTGAGACAACTTCGTTCGATTGTTTGGCTTCATCATTAGTCATCAAATAGTTGCGACCCCTAGCCGTACCCGCCGCCCTCTCCAACCTTTTCACATTATCATTTCGCAAGTCGGGACACTCCGGCTTCTTATGCCCCTCTTTGCCGCAATTAAAGCAAGTAACCTTGGTCGACGCCTTAGGACATTCGCGAGCCATGTGCCCTCTTTGATTACAATTAAAGCAAGTGGGTCCAAAACTCCCGGAACCACCCTTCTTCGCACTATTAACGCTCTCGGCGCCTCTTTTGGACTTCTTGTTTGAAAAATTCGAATGGCTCAATCCTTCAAACTTCCTTTTCGAAAAAGTAAAATCACTCTTCCTAGGCACCTCCGGCTCAAAACCCCGAGCCAACTCAAACAATTCATCAAAAGTCTTAGCCATACCCCAGCTAATCTTGCTCTTGTAGTCGGCATTCAAGGTACGATAAAAATCTTTCATAAGCTTATGATCATCACCCACATACTCCGGGCAAAAACGAGTCTTTGCCAAGAATGTAGACTTGAGGGTAACTAAATCCATGGAACCTTGTTGCAAATGATGCAACTCGTCCCGGATTCGATCAAGATTGGATGAAGTTCGGTATTCCTTGAAAAACTCTTTCTTGAACTCCTCCCATGTCAAGTCCATGCATTGCTCTTCGCCATACAAATTGATTTTATCATCCCACCACAACTTGCCCTCTTCACGTAACATGCTAGACCCAAACCTCGTCTTCTTCTCGGGAGGACACTCCGCGGTACGGAAGGCCCCCTCGATGTCCGAAATCCAACAAGTACTTTTCAACGGATCCCTCACCCCATTAAATGTCGGTGGTTGAGTATCCTTAAAATTTTTGTAGTGGAAGTCTCTCTTTCCATCACCCCCTTCACCTCGAGGATAAACGTTTCTAGCATCAAGGGCCTCTTCAATAGTGGTCTTCCTTCGTTCGTTTATCATTTCGGTCACTTGCCCATCGACCGACTCTTGGAAGACCTTTCAAACGTCCGCAAGAAAATCCGATTTCAACTTCTTAAAGACGGCCTCGACCTTGGTCGAGAACTCGGCGTCTTCACTTGTACTTCCGTTATCGTGATCGGGACCGTTTCTCGTCTTCATTCTATAAAACGAATTAGGTTAAACCGCGAAACGAAAGGGTAAATATACACAATTACATACATATATGCCTCACTACCCCATCTCGCTCAACAATCGTCGTACATTGCTTGTTTGACCCGATTTGCACCCGTAGTAATGGTAGCTAGTCATTACTACGCGAGCACGTCGCGCTAACTCGCTAGTACAACGTCCATCTCGCTTGATGATTGCTAAACACAACACAAACAAATAGCGCATGATTAGTTCACATAAACCTATGCACTAATCATTCCGATCCGACCCAAAGTCCTACAAGTCCCGCATAATCACGCACACAAAAGTCTAAGTCTAGGTACCTATCTCAAGTCATCTAAATCCCTTAGACCATGCTCTGATACCACTTGTAACAACCCAAACCAACACCCGACAAAACCTTGTGAAAATACGAAATAAAAAAAATTTTCTGTTGCAGACCATCGGCGCGCCGCGCCATATGGCCCGCGCGCCGCGCCATATCTGGCTGTCCCCGGGACTTTTAACCGCGAAAAGATTGACTAGTTCCCGGCACTTTTAGACAAAACGCTTTTTACCATACAACCAAATATGTAAAACTAACATGTTTCAAACATAAAATTAAAGTTTTACAAGCAGGGCCCACACGACCCAAATTACAAGTTTAGTACAATTTAGGAGTTTCGACCACCAAAAAGTTTAAGTTCCAAACTACACAATGAGCATGGCGTTTGGGATTAAACTACCCAACTATCGGTCAAACTCCGAGAGCTACTAAAACCAAAAGCGTCCCTTAGCAACAAGCGGGATCCCTAGTCCAAAACGATGCCCTTACCCTTGTCCAACACCGAACCTATAAAAGTGGTAAACAACGAGAGGGTAAGCAAAGCTTAGTGAATGCAATAATTACACATACATATATATCGCCCATCTATTTGCAATCACAACACAAGATACCTCGTACGAAACGTGTAACACAAAAGCATGTCATCAACCTCAAACACTTAACAAGTCATACAATAACATAACCGAGTTAGCATATACTCAACACAACCATAAATAATTTAGCATGATAAATATCAACAAATCTTAATATGGTTAACCATGACGCTATGGTGCTACCGGCTCGTGGTTCACACCATACGCATTGAGTGTCACTCGTTTATAGTGCTACCGGCTCGTGGTTCACACTTTGTTTATAGTGCTACCGGCTCGTGGTTCACACTCGATGCTACCGGCTCGTGGTTCACATCAATTATTTTATAGTGCTACCGGCTCGTGGTTCACACTCGATGCTACCGGCTCGTGGTTCACATCAATTTACACACATGCTATGGTACTACCGGCTCGATGGTTCATACCATAACACCCACAAATAAACACGCCATATACACGAATGCATAATTATTCCACTCACCTCAAAATCTCTTGGTGAAAGATAACCGAGCTTGAACACTTCAATGTAACGCACCTATTACATTTATCACAATATCAAAATCACAACTCGAGTTGGTTAACACTCTAAAGCTCACTCCTAGTGTTAATTTGACCCATGGTGCAAATCCGACCCATTTGCACCCTTAACCCTAAAATCGGGTTAACTCATCACAAAACCCTATCATTAACCAAAGTAGGTTCATTACACATTTTAACACTAGTTTTAGGCTTCAACCACACATATTAATTAGCTTAGGTTCATTTTGACCCATTTGACACTTTCAAAGTCAACCTACCCATTTTGGGTTAACCACTAACCCATTTACACCCATTTACATAAATCATGGTGTTCTAGCAATTTTACTAGCTAATTAGGGTTCTCTAAAAACAATTAACTCTTCCAAACCCTAGTTAACCCAATATTGAGTCTACATGACTCAAATTACCCTAGAACACCCAAAACACTAACAAAATGGGTTCTATGTTCATCTTCACCCCAAACCCTAGCCCTAAATCAAATTAAACAAGGAAATTAAGATTAGAGCATACCACAACTATCACAACGAAGCTAGAGGGAAGGCGAACAACTTTAATGCTTGGACTTAAGCAAGAAACCTTCTTCTTCTTCTCCAAAATGGGGTTTCCCTCACTAAAAGCCACTCTCTCTCTAGAATTGATTTGGATAAGTGTTGGTAGTTGTGGAAGGAGTAAATGAACTCCCTAAAACTGATCTAAGGCATTAAATCCGGCCTCCAAGTCATTTTACCAAAATACTCTCAAAATATCTAATTTAAAAGAAAGAGAGAATCTGTCACAGACAGATGGCGCGGCGCGCCACCAGGCCGCGCGGCGCGCAACTCTCCCAGTCCAGCTCCTTTTGCCTTTTTAAATATATACAACCAAACCCCGATTCGAGTACCGCACAATACACTTATATACACATGTGTACACTTCAATTATTCGGGTCTTACATGGAAGAAACCAATTACTCATTAAATTTTGCAAAGAAAGCATCATCATTCTGGTCAATGAATATTGAGGCAATATTTGTTGCTGCACAATTTATGGGTAGCTTCTTTCTCATGTTGTTGGTTTTTGTAATCCAAAGCATCTAAGTGTTGTGGCCTTGCAACGAAAATAGCTGGTTTGGAGTACACTTGTGGCCCAAATGGAAATCTAAACCATTAATTGGTGATAATTCGCTGAATGCTACAGATCATCAAACTTGAATATGAAAATACCAAGGGGCTGGTAAAGTGGTAAATGATTTCAGTATACATAGTTACCTCGTGCATGTAAAGTATATCTTTACTTTGAAACACAATATTCTACTGAGAGAGAGAAGAGACAACAATGCTGACCTATCAAAACTTATTGGAGCTATGAACTCTTTAGAAATGAGATTCTTGAGGACAAGAATCGTTTCAAGGAGATTGGATTGTTATGGGTCAAATTGTACATGTGCCAAGCACATGACGATGGCAGTTATGTCTTAACAAGAATGGGGGCTATTAGTTTTGTAGTACAAATACTTAGTTAGTTCATTAGTAATAGCTAGCTATTGATTTGTATTGTGTGTAACACATCCTTCTCCCTCTAATCTCTGTAATATCTTGAACTATCATTTGGTTATTATCAATATAGTTCATTTCGATTCAATCTTCAAGACCAATTCTTCCTTCGACGTCTTCAAATTGTTTTGAGAGCTTCTCCGATTCGTATGAATCCAGGAAGTTCATAACAATATGACCAAAACAAGTTTCAGTTTCAGACGCAGTTCATTGGGACGCCGTCCAACCTTTTTGGATGCCGTCCAAGAGGCCTGATAGGCCAGCAGCTATTTTTTTCTCAAATTAAAAGGGGTACTTTGGTCTTTTCACTTGGGGTCGGTTTGGGATCATCAAAACTGATCTAGAACTCATTTGGAGCTCATTCTCACCCACACAAAACACTCCCATTCATTTAAGAGAGAGAGAGAGAGAGAGAGTGTTAGTGAGAGAAAGCTCACTTTGGGGAAGTAGAAGAAGGAATCTTGACCGAGCCCGAGTTTTAAAGTTGTTCATCTCGTTAACGGCTACGTTTTGGTAGTGTTGGTAAATTCTAACTCCGATTTTCATTATTTGATTTTGATATTCAAATTAGGGTTTGAGCTTGATTTTGTTAGAAACCCTTTAATGGTTGTGAAATGGGTTTGTTGTGGTCAGTAGATGGGTTTTGACCCGCTATTGGTGGGTTAGGGTTTGATAACAATTTTGGTCATGGTTTTGGGTGTAAATCACTAGTTTAAAAATGTGTTAGTGTATAGATGTTCATAAGAACATGTTAGTTGGTCAAAAATGGGTGTTGACTTTGATTTTGTGTCAAACTAAGATTCGAGTTAAGTTTTGGTGAATCAAGTATGTAAATACTTGATTTAAGTGTTAATTGGTGTTTTGGAAGTAGAATCACTAGTCGTTAGTGATTTTGGCCGTTTTGAGACTTATGTCAAATGGGTTGACTTTGATTTGGGTCAAAATTGATGATGACACTAATTTTAGATTAAATGAATGTTAAACGATTTTGTTAGGTGTTAAATGATGTTTTTGGATGTAATTACTCGCGAGAAGTAATTTTGAGTTAAAGTGATATTTTAACATAAGTCAAAGGTAGTTAAAAGCAATATGGGTCGATATTGCACGTGTTATGTTTTTGGTGTACATGGCGTTTGAAATGATTACTACCTAAGTAGTAATTTAGTGTTAAGACCTAGATTGGTCTAATCGGTGTCAAGTATGATTTAGGCTAAATTGTACTTTTTTGGGTGGGTTTAAATTACCACCCGAAGTGGTAGTTGGTTTGTGTCCATTAGGTGTTAAATGGGCTGGTTTTGGCGAGCAAGGTGTAATCCCTTGGTTAAGGGATGTTTGTGTCGGGTTCTCTTTTAGAGAATGGCTATTTATGTGTATATTGTACCTATGTGTGATATAGGTGGTTACTTGCTCGAATTTGAGGACGAAGATCATGTTGTACATGACTTGTGCGGGCATTCCAAGGTGAGTGGGATAAGTATACATGTACCTATATGATGCGTTTATTTGTATGAATGGATATGTGTTGTCCATGTTAGTGGTATATGCGTTGTACTCTAACGAATTATGAATGGATATGCGTTGTCCAAGTTAGTGGTATATGCATTGTACTCTAACGAATTATGAATGGATGTGCATTGTCCAAGTTAGTGGTATATGCGTTGTACTCTAACGAATTATGAATGGATATGCGTTGTCCAAATTAGTGGTATATGCGTTGTACTCTAACGAATTATGAACGGGTATGTGTTGTCCAAGGGTTAGTGATATATGTTGTTGTACACTAACGGTTTTTATGAACACCGATGGGAAATTCGAGTACCATTCCCTAGTACGATTGGTTAACCATGGTTGTATGAATTTTGTATTAGCATATTTAATTGTGAACTATATGCTATTGGTATTGCTAGCTCATAGTGAATTGCGGATATTGGTATATGCATAATGTTTGCATGGTTGTCAAATTGCTAGCTTGTATGCGGTATTGTGTAAGTGATTGCAAGTAAGTAGATTATATATGTATATGTATAACTATTGCACTCACTAAGCGTTAGCTTACCCCTCTCGTTGTTTACCTTTTTACAGGTATTGTGGTTTGAAGCTAGCTAGTTTGTTAAACTAGATGCATAGTAGCACTTGGGCTCGATGGGGTAGCTTTTGGATATTGAACGTGGATTGGGGATTTGGTAGTCCCCGGGATTGTGCTCTTGGTATCGGGTTGGGTTGTAGAGTCCTAATCCGTCTAAAGAGATAAATGGGTCAAAATCACTACATTATTTGTAAAACGGGTCATTGTGGGCCCGGTGTTGTGAAACTTATTTTCATTGTAGAAATCTCTTAGTTTTACTTAATATGATATGTTGTGAAAGTTGTTTCGTTTAAAAGTGTCGTGAAGCGAGTTTTCCGCTCGCGTGAATTTAAAAAAAAAACTGAACAGGAACTTTTAGTTCATTTGGACGCCGTCCAGTCCTTCAGAGCTGGACGCCGTCCAGATGTACTGTCCCAGAAATAATTTATTTTTTAGGCGTGTTTTTGGTAAAACGAAGTCGGGTTGTTACAAGTGGTATCAGAGCATAGTCTAAGGGAATTAGGTGACCTTAGAATAGGTGCCTAGTCTTAGACTTGTTGGCAGTTATGCATTATTTGCGGGACTTGTAGGAATACGGGTCGGATTGAGATTTGTTAGTGCTTTAGAGTAGATGACTAACTAGGACTTGTGTTTGTCCAATGCGGACTTATGTGGGGCCTTATTTCGTGAGTAAATTAGTGCCTTAGATAGCTAGTACCTAATGTAAGTGGGTGAACTTGGATGTTGTTTCAGTGATAGTCACCTAGGTTGTAGGTTGACTTGTTGTTGTGGTGTACTTGTGTACGTTTATTACTATATTGTATATTGGTGTATATATACAGGTATCTTTTGTGCGGTATCCTAGGGATGAATCTATTGGGGAGATTCGTATGTATGGCGGTTTTGAGTGATCAAGTTCACTGTAAGGACTTTGGTCATTCGGGTACTAGGAGTTATCGCGTGTTATTTTGTGTGAATGTTGCGTCAGTCCGGGTAAAGTACTTTGCGTGACCATGTGGAAATGGTAAGGTACGCATTTGTAATAGTGACTGATCACCATTATTACGAAAGTGTATCTTGACACTAAGCATGACATGACAAGTACCGAACGGAGGAAACGTGGCATGGTTGGGATAGAACGGGACGAATTAGGAATCTTTTATTGGTTCCTAGGGTATAGTAGTCTCGAGTGATGTGCTTGTTATCACATCAGGTTCTTGTGAGTCGGGAAGTGTACGATGGATTCGGTTAGTTAAGTGAGTGAGCCAACTCACGAGTTTGGTGCGTGCTTAGTCACCCTAAGTAGTGGGTGCACTGTTGAGATTGTTATTGGTTTTAGTTACCCATCGTAACTAGGATGACCGATTTACGCTTGCGTGTGTGCGACGAGGACTTGAACTCCGTAATGGAATGCGACAAGTCTAATGATTGTAGTTTTGAGTTACACTCGGTAGAGTGTGTGGTTAGAGAATCGTGTTAGGATTCTAGTTGTGAGTCTCCTTGGAATTGGCGAATCGTGGAGTCTTCGGGTCGTTAAACTCATGGAAGTGGGACCCGTATAACGATGATTGTGTTAGTGTGTTGTGGCTTATAAAGTAACATTCATAATGGAATATCCCTTGTAGTAATGGTTTTATCGAGATGTAGAAGGGTGTTGGACTTGGTTTTCCTGAGCATCTCCTTAGTGTTAGATGAAGGGCCTCACTAGGCCATATCGTTTGGCCTTGTGGAAATTGCGGGTAGCGTGTGATCTCTTAAAACATTTGATAAGACAATAAACCGTAAGGATGTCGGGTAGGTATGACTTCTGGTCATTATTATAGAGATAGGTGACATCGGGTCTATGGAATCTAAATATCGATTTTCTAAAATTCGATTGATTGTGGTGGGAGTCTGCATGACACTGCGTCAGGTGCCTTTTAATACCTGCTAGTGTAATGTTCAACTCCGGTGGTGGTGTGATCACTTTGTGCTTAGGGTGCCGTGAGATACCCTTGGAAGCATTGGAGATTATAATAGTGATCGATGGGTGATAGTAATTTGACAGTTTTGAAAGTCGAAGTTTAAGAGCATTGTGATGAATACTTCTTATGAAGTGACGGGTTAGCGAATCCTGTTGCTCTTAAGTGATAGACGAGTAAGATGACCGGTGAGCCGGTGACGGACTTAACGGTCGGTTAGTCCGAAGGGTATGATGAAGTGTTGATATTGTGGTGGACGCAATTATGGTATCAGAATTGGTCACTCTTCTCCATGATAGTGAGCAATTGTTGATAAAGGTTCGTTGAGTGGAAGGTCGGGTAATCTCGACTGAGATTCATGACTGATTAAGCGGAGTGGCATATGCCTAGGCTTAGAGGCGTATGTGGGACTTTGGTGGAGTTCGCTTTGCGAACGGTGAAGGACTGTTATTTGTAATTGTGGTACGATGGTGCGATGGCGTCGCGTGTACAGCACTTCAAGCAAATGTGTATGACGGCTCTGAGAGCCTAAAGTGAATTTGCAGTGATTTGGTATGTATAACCAACGATGAGAATGGTCATGTGTGTCGTAGAGCGATAACTCCGCGGGATGTTATCATCTTGGCGGTGAGAATGTGGAATGGAATACTAAGTGGGGGATTTTACTGCCGGATGAGGAAGCCCCAGTGGTTCTATATATAGCGAAGTGTCGGAGTGTACCGTGCTAAGCCTTAATAGGTATTCGGAGTTCCTAATGAGGAAGAGTGACGGTTGTTGATGTCGACTCAAGATCGTTCATTACGGTTGTGAGTTACGATTCCGGAATGTTATGCGTGAAGATTGTGAGGATGGGATCGAAGGAAGTGAAATTCTTCTTATGAAAGGTGGTCGTGTAGTACCATTGTGAGGTGGAGAGTGTCAGTTCTGACTGTCTCCCGTAGAGACACGCGGATGTTGTTTGTTTGCGAGAGTGTGTACCCTAGTGATGTGACCCATAGGTTGCATTAAAATGTCGAGACCATCCTTAACGGATGTTCTAGGTAGGAAGGTTCACCCGGCGTTGGTAAATATTTTGTGAGTCGTGTGGCGAATTGCGGAAATTTCGTGATGATAATTCGCCATTGACGGGATTCTAGTATACGATTAGTCCCCATGCTAGTACTTGGAAGCCATCTTGTGTGGTAGTGTGGTAGGGTTTAGAGGAGGAACCCTGCGTCGAGTGTTGATGTTTTGCTCAGCACATGGTATAATATTGTTGTCCTGGATTAATCCAGTGATGGATGGTCGTATACAGATCAATTGATTGAGTGATATGGTTACGGATGTAGCTTGTGGCGAGTTGTAGCCGAGAGAACTTGAAGGGATATGTAGTGTTTTTTGTATTTTCATAAATGGAAATTTTGGACGTGAGTGTATGAGATATCGCCTTTTACGGTAGTGCACGCTAGTGACTATTAGCGTGTGGTGAGATCTTAGAATTCACGGAAGATGTTATGGATGTCGGGCTTGGTTGTGTTTCGCAGGATTGAAAGGAACGACGACGATGGTTGTCGGTGAATTGCTCTAGTTTTAAGATGATTGTGAAGTGTATGGTACGAGTTTGGATACTCGGCGTAGGAGCAAACGGTTGTAGTTGTTTTGACTAGAGGGTTGATTGCCCGATATCGTTGTAATATGATGCATTAGAGCACGAAGTGAGAATTCAGAAGCGTGACTAATACGTGTGTTACTCCGCGTTGGAAGCGGAAATGTTTGAGGGAGAAGTGCTTACTACTAGTGTTGGTGCGGATCACGAGGACGTGATCCAATGTAAGTGGAGGAGAGTTGCAACACCCGTTTTTCAGTTACGCGTTATTTTGAATGCCATTCGAAATACGAGGCATGTAAGCCTATATTTGGATCCCAAATAAAGTTAGAGTTAATGTTCTAAAACCTTACCATTGGATAGTAAATCTCATTATGTTTCCAACGATATTTGATTCGTCGAAAACGGAGTTACGGTTTGAAAGTTATGACCAAAACAATTTTCAGTTTCAAACACAGTTCATTGGGACGTCGTCCAACCTTTTTGGATGCCGTCCAAGAGCCCTGACGGGCCAGCAGCTATTTATTTCTCAAATTAAAAGGGGTACTTTGGTCTTTTCACTTGGGGTCAGTTTGGGATCATCAAAACTGATCTAGAACTCATTTGGAGCTCATTCTCACCCACACGAAACACTCCCATTCATTTTAGAGAGAGATAGAGTGTTAGTGAGAGAAAGCTCACTTTGGGGAAGTAGAAGAAGGAATCTTGACCGAGCCCGAGTTTTAAAGTTGTTCATCTCGTTAACGGATACATTTTGGTAGTGTTGGTAAGTTCTAACTCCGATTTTCATTATTTGATTTTGATATTCAAATTAGGGTTTGAGCTTGATTTTGTTAGAAACCCTTTAATGGTTGTGAAATGGGTTTGTTGTGGTTAGTAGATGGGTTTTGACCCGTTATTGGTGGGTTAGGGTTTGATGACGATTTTGGTCATGGTTTTGGGTGTAAATCACTAGTTTTATAAATGTGTTAGTGTATAGATGTTCATAAGAACATGTTAGTTGGTCAAAAATGGGTGTTGACTTTGATTTAGTGTCAAACTAAGATTCGAGTTAAGTTTTGGTGAATCAAGTATGTAAATACTTGATTTAAGTGTTAATTGGTGTTTTTGAAGTAGAATCACTAGTCGTTAGTGATTTTGGGCGTTTTGAGACTTATGTCAAATGGGTTGACTTTGATTTGGGTCAAAATTGATGATGACACTAATTTTGGATTAATTGAATGTTAAACGATTTTGTTAGGTGTTAAATGATGTTTTTGGATGTAATTACTCGCGAGAAGTAATTTTGGGTTAAAGTGATATTTTAACATAAGTCAAAGGTAGTCAAAAGCAAAATGGGTCGATATTGCACGTATTATGTTTTTGGTGTACATGGCATTTGAAATGATTACTACCTAAGTAGTAATTTAGTGTTAAGACCTAGATTGGTCTAATCGGTGTCAAGTATGATTTAGGCTAAATTATACTTTGTTGGGGGGGTTTAAATTACCACCCGAAGTGGTAGTTGGTTTGTGTCCATTAGGTGTTAAATGGGCGGGTTTTGGCGAGCAAGGTGTAATCCCTTGGTTAAGGGATGTTTGTGTCGGGTTCTCTTTTAGAGAATGGCTATTTATGTGTATATTGTACCTATGTGTGATATAGGTGGTTACTTGCTCGGATTTGAGGACGAAGATCATGTTGTACATGACTTGTGCGGGCATTCCAAGGTGAGTGGGATAAGTATACATGTACCTATATGATGTGTTTATTTGTATGAATGGATATGCATTGTCCAAGTTAGTGGTATATGCGTTGTACTCTAATGAATTATGAATGGATATGCGTTTTCCAAGTTAGTGGTATATGTGTTGTACTCTAACGAATTATGAATGGATATGCGTTGTCCAAGTTAGTGGTATATGCGTTGTACTCTAACGAATTATGAATGGATATGCATTGTCCAAATTAGTGGTATATGCGTTGTACTCTAACGAATTGTGAACGGATATGTGTTGTCCAAGGGTTAGTGATATATGTTGTTGTACGCTAACGGTTGTTATGAACATCAATGAGAAATTCGAGTACCATTCCCTAGTACGATTGGTTAACCATGGTTGTATGAATTTTGTATTAGCATATTTAATTGTGAACTATATGCTATTGGTATTGCTAGCTCATAGTGAATTGCGGATATTGGTATATGCATAATGTTTGCATGGCTGTCGAATTGCTAGCTTGTATGCGGTATTGTGTAAGTGATTGCAAGTAAGTAGATTATATATGTATATGTATAAGTATTGCACTCACTAAGCGTTAGCTTACCCCTCTCGTTGTTTACCTTTTTACAGGTATTGTGGTTTGAAGCTAGCTAGTTTGTTAAACTATATGCATAGTAGCGTTTGGGCTGGATGGGGTAGCTTTTGGATATTGAAATTGGAGATTTGGTAGTCCCCGGGATTGTGCTCTTGGTATCGGGTTGGGTTGTGGAGTCCTAATCCGTCTAAAGAGATAAATGGGTCGAAATCGCTACATTATTTGTAAAATGGGTCATTGTGGGCCCGGTGTTGTAAAACTTATTTTCATTCTGGAAATCTCTTAGTTTTACTTAATATGATGTGTTGTGAAAGTTGTTTCGTTTAAAAGTGTCGGAAAGCGGGTTTTCCGCTCGCGTGAATTTGAAAAAAAACTGATCAGGAACTTTTAGTTCATTTGGACGCCGTCCCAAGGGCTTAGACAGCCGTCCAGTCCTTCAAAGCTGGACACCGTCCAGACAACTGGACGCCGTCCAGATGTACTGTCCCAGAAAAAAAATTTAGGCGTGTTTTTGGTAAAACGAAGTCGGGTTGTTACATCAATCTGGTTGACTCTTTTAAGAAGGAAGAAAACAAGGAAAACATTTTGAAACTTCATCTTTTTCAATATTCTTTGTCTAGACACACTTTAGCATGGTTTGATGAGCTTAACCCGAATTCAATACATTCATGGGAGGAACTAGCCACCAAGTTTCTAAACAAATTTTATCCACCCTCCCTGCAAACCTGTTTAAGAAATGACATCACAAACTTTTCTCAAAAAGAAAACGAGTCATTGTGTCTAGCCTGGAATATAGTAAAGGTGGTGCTTAAAAGACCTCCGAATCATTCGTTAACTCAGGCAGACATAATCTGTACGCTTTACAATGGTTTGACCAAGGATGATAAGTCTCTCCTAGACATGGCCTCGCAAGGCAACTTCATGTCACGAACGGAAGACGAAGCATGGAATCTCTTAGACAAGATAGCTGCACAACAGAAAGATTGGAGCAATGAAGCTGCTGAGAAGGATGACGTCTTCGCTCATACGGTAAAAATGCTGGAAACCAAGTTACAAGATCTCACCCTCACTCTTCAAAGTTTACCAATTCCTAAAAGTTCCGATGCTACTAGAACCAATCTAAGGTATCCTTACCCTAGATGGGCTTATAAACAGCAAAATAGCTCGGACCATAAAATAATCCTCCCAGTACACCAACCTACTCCCCACTCTAAAGAAATTTTAGCCTGATTTATGAAAAAGCAATACATGATAAACCTTCAAGTTATAGAATGTCAAAATAAGTTCGATACTTTGATAAAGACTTTTGAAGAATTAATGGTGAATTTTCAGCTTACGCTCAAAAGTTTAACCACTAAAATTGATATAGAGTGTAGTGAGTTTGATGCCCTAGTAGTCACTAGAGGTGGGAAGGAAACAACTGTTAATATACCCATACAAGACTTTTCCGATAAGTAACCTGTGTCAATTGACCCTATTGTCAATCCACCGAAACCTATCTCCTAAGGCCCCAAAAATTATTCCGCGCGCCCGCATACCTTTCCCAAGTAGGCTTAGGTAGGAAACGCAAGAAGCAAAATTTACTAAGTATTGGGATATTATCAAGAATCTGCATTTGAATGTACGACTAGTAGATGCTTTAGTAGTAATGCCAAACTACGCTAAATTATTCAAAGAACTACTTTCAAACAAAGAGAGATTAAGAGAGATAGTTAGCTTGCCCTTAGAATGCCAAACTGCGCTAAGTCATTTACCTTGCTACCTACAAGATGTCCAAATTAGCAATGCATTAGCAGACTTAGGAACTAGTGTAAACCTAATGCCCTATTCATATTCAAAAAGCTAGGATTAAATGACTTAAGGCCTACCAGAATGGCTGTCCAACTCGCGGACAGATCAGTTAAGATTCCTCAAGGAATAGCTGAAGATGTTCTAGTCAGAGTAGATAAGTTTGCATTCCCTGTTGATTTCTTTATTATGAATATTGAGGAAGACACGAAGGTCTCACTCATATTTGGCAGACCATTCCTAAATACTGCCAAGGCCGTAATTGATGTACATGAGAAATATTTGAAATTAAGAGTGGGAAGTGAGGAAGTCACATTCAATTTTGACCATCTCATGAACCATCCTCGCGAAGAAGATCTAAATCTCACTCATTCTTTTCAAGAACTCGTCAACGAATACCTGGAAGAAACCATGGCTATATGTAGTCAAGATCAAATTTCTAAGGATCTGTTCTTTACACCTCCTGAAGAAAATCTCGACATCCATTCAGCCATAAACCTTAGTCAACCGAAATCTCCTCTCTCCATAAGTATCAACCTACATATATAAATATTCCCACTACATCCTCACCTGCCCTCACGGCAAATCAAACACTTCCACCGACACCATATGCAGCGGCTCCATTCTTGGAAATTCTTCCATCACCACCTGGTTACACTATTGTTTCACCATCAGGGTAACCTTCTCGAACATCTAACACTTATGGTTTTCAATATCTCTCTGATGATGAGCTGGAGGCACTCTACCTTGCTGAATTTTCAAGACACAGATCTTGATGAAACACATGAGACGATGAATATTTATATTGAGCAAGTAAGGGTAGTGTTTCCTCTTTCTCCGTGCAAGTCATCTAGACCAATTTACATGCCTGACCATTACAATTTCGATCCTGACAATCTTCCTGAGGCGGAGAATAGATATGGTTATGGGTTCGGTGTTTTTCAACGCTGAACATATGAAGCTGGATCATCTAGTCAACACTAGGGAAATGATGATGTAGTTGAGATTTTTGATTCTGAAAGTGATAAAGTTGAGGAGATTCAACATGATAGTTTTCTATATGAAACAGTTACACATAGAGAAGGTGACTCAGGGATGTTAAGGATTTTGGATACGGTGGAACAACAACATGAACAACTGACAGAGGATACTTCAGCACCCATGGACAATAGTAATTTTGATGATATAGAGGATATTTTGAAGGGAAGAGTGTAATAAATGAGTTCAATGAGCATCAATTTGTCAACATTACAGCTCTAACTAAGGAATTTGGTTTACATTTTGAGAGGGAGATATTCTCAAATGGCGAAGAAGATCCTACAACACCTCCTGATCCTGATGTTTCTTTCCAAATTTCAAAATTGTCCTTGACCATGGTGCTGATTATCAATTAAGTGATGATGAAGAGAAGTTGATTCTACGTTCACGGTTCGTGGAACAACAAGCTTACAAGATCTTTGGAGAATCTGATCTCATCCTTGCTCCTTCAATGTGTCTTCTTGGTGCCTGGAAATTTCACAAGAAGCCAGAATACTTGAAAGCTTGTTTGAAAGTACGTGAAAAGTATAAACTAAAGAATAAGGAGAATCTTCAGGATCAAGGGAATTCAGAGATCAGAACCATAAATAATATCTTGATGATTAACAAGGATGGAGTACAGATGCCTCTATTCTATGTTATAAGAATGGATGATGAGGACTATGAGTTCTCAGAGGAAGATTTTGAGATGTTAAATATGAACGACATCATCTTTATTTACTACTTGACTGACCTGATTGAATCTGCAACAAATTTTCATGCTATTGCGTTAAAGGAGGTCTACAGGTTTATTCTTGACTCAATGAGATGGATGTCGGTTCATGATTTTCAGATGGGGTTAGAATCGGGGCATAAGAAGATTGGAATCAAACCACCGAATCAATTTATTGATGGATTACAATACATGTCCTTACTTGAAGTGAGTGACTGTCCATATTTTTTCTTGTTTGTTAACTCTCATTATACGAAGATCTTCATCAGACTCACAGACTTCATCAGGAGATATTCTGAAGGAACATTAGTGTATGCTCTTAAATATCTACAATGGATATTAGAGGATAAGTGCTACTCAACCGAAGACGGTGAGATCGTCAAATTGCTTATCAAAAGGTTGAAGAGTTGTCTCAATACAAGAAGAAACGTAAGGAGACATGAGAAACTCGGAGGATTTAAAACTAAGATTGATTTTAGAGGGACAAAGTTCCTTTAGATATTTCAAATAGTATTACATTGTATTTTCACGATTAACACTAAGGGGGAGATTGTTAGGACCCCAAAGGTGTATAGTGTTAATGTGAAACAAGCTTAATGGATGGTTCCTTAAAAGGAGGATATATAAGGAACCTCTGTAGTCCTAATTAGATAGTCATTGCATTGTAAACTAGTTTAAGAAGCTGTGGAATTGTAAAATACCGAAACTCTCTAATACCGAATCAGTTAACTGTTCACTCGAATCTCAATCTATCTCTTGTATCTTCGATTCTCATCATGATCTAACCTATCAGTTTACCTGCAGATGGGAATGAATGGTCACCTGAACGGATGTTGGTGAGCCATATCCTAAGATAATGGTCCTCTTGCTCAATAATGTTATTGACTGTGTTATCATCTTTGAAGATTATCATAATCTCCATGCCCCCAAGGTATTTCAGTTCATAATCGAATAAACCTTCAGAATCACACAAGGAGCGAAAGTTACCAAGATATTCTAACTTGGTTACTTCACCCACTATAGCCTTCTTCATAGCTTGTAGGTTATCTTCTTCGATACTGATGTTAACCTCACGTTCCTTTTCCATTTGAGGAGCAGCAGTTTGGTTTTTAAGTTTTGGGCTAAGGACCGTGTCCCTAAGATCACCAGCTCTGACATTCTTCATGGGGATGCTGCACCATTAAAACTCTTCTCAGGCCTTTGGTGCTATTGGTTACCAGTTTCCCGTTTTCCTTCTTCACCCATGCTATGATTTTTGAATACTCCATCCCCAAAATTCCCATCTCTGCTATGTGACCTTTCGTTTGCCTTAAAGATCATCTGAATGTTCCCATCTATTCTGATCTCACATAGCTTCGGCAGCAACTTTTCTTCATCGCTAACCTCTCCAAATCTTACAAAGGCAAAACGTTTCCCATTCATTAACGTCTTCTTTGGAATAAAGATATCCGTAACCCACCCGTATTGTTTGAACATTTTCCACAGTTCCACAATCTTCCACTCATCCGGAAAGTTGCAAAACATAAACGATTTAAGATGTTTTCCGGTTATACGCTCGTTGAATTCGATCCCGTTTTTATCGCCATGTAGATCTTTAACCCTACTCGTGCTCGATGAGTGTTTTTTCTCATCGCCTCTCTCCACTATCCTAAATCACTCTCTCTCCTAAGATTTTCTCTCTCACACATTTTCTCTATAACACCCTTATGGATTTGAACACCTGACCTCCACTAACCTTATTTTGCTTTAGTTGGCGTTAGTTGGTTGTTTTGTTTTAGGTTGTAAGGCCTGCCGCTTGCTTATAACTCTTGCTTTTCATTGTAAATTCTTTATTTTTTATTATTCATTAATAAAAAGATGATGATATATCCAATATTCTAGATGATAAATCCACTTAAAATACGTAAAATACCGTTAAATGATGTATTGCACAGATTTTATTTGAGGGTATTGTTGGATGATGATATAAAATATGTGTGAATCTATCACTTTTGAGTTTGGAAATATCACTGCCCTTAATAAAAGCTTCGCCAAGACAACCTTTTACCAAATAACATAAAAGAATATTTAGACTGTGACCGAGATCATGACTGGGTTATTGGAAAAAACTACTTGATTTGAGTCATTAACGACTTGTTCACATGTTTACGCTGATTGAGTCGTTTCTAATTATATCTCTTCGGGTTATATATATATATATATATATATATATATATATATATATATATATATATATATATATATATATATATATATATATATATATATATATATATATATATATATATATATTGAAAGGATTCTTAGAGAACTAGAATATGTAGAGAACCCATAGAACTCATAGATTGAATTTCAATCTATGAAGAAAAAAAATCTGAAAAAAACAGTCAATCTGCACAGAAAAAAAGTCAGTCTGCAAAAAAAAAAGTCATTATGCACAAAAAAAGACAATCTGCACAAAAAAAAGTCGATCTGCAAAAAAAACGCAGATTGACTCAATCTGCACAAAAAAAAGTCAATTTGCACAGGAAAAAAGTCAATCTGCAAAAAAAAAACTGCAAAAAAACATCAATCTGCACGCAGATTGACTCAATCTGCACAAAAAAAAAGTCAATCTGCACAGAAAAAAAAATCTGCAAAAAAAAAAAAAACTTCAATCTACAGCAGATTGACTCAATCTGCACGAGTTCCATGGGTTCTCTACTACCTTTGGTTCTCCATGGATCCTCACCCTATATATATATATATATATATATATATTCGAGTTTTATAGTTTATGAATTAAAAGGAGACTCGATTATATATTTAAGCTTCTTGAAATTTTGAATCAAGGTTGTTTAAATGGATATTATCTATGGAAATAGTAACTCGTCTTGTTAAATAACTTTAAGGTGTTGGTGTTTAGGTGTTGATTTAACTTCCTATAAGGGTGTTCCCAATGGTTACGCCCAGCAGCCGCCCAGGCTGGGCCTTGATGGCACCAATTTCGCCCAGGTCGCGGCCAGGTCTAGCCCAGCTTGATCTGCTACGAAATCGTCCAGTTTCAGCATTTTTGTGGACGAGGTGTTGGAATTTAATGAGTTTCAAAACAACATGTTCATTTAGTTTACACAATCATAAAATCAATTTTAAGATAGTTAATACAAGCGAAAGCATTAATAGAACAAGTGTATTTGTAAAGCCATTTTGTTAAAATCCACATTAATATCAAGTCATGAATCATATGCTTACAAATATAACAAGATTAGAAGAGTGTTGATACCTCCTCTAAGATAGTAGAGGGCTGAATTTTTGGACAGCAGAAATGTAGAAGGAGATGATGCAAAATGAGCTTCTAACTTGAAGCCTCAAGTGTGTAATACTCCAAGCTTTTGATGCACCAACACAACCTTTAATTTGTTAGGACTTTAGACACTTGAACACTTGATTTTTACAAGCAAAACTCTCTCTCTTTTGAGCTGAAACAGTTCGGCCAGAAATCGGAATGGAGAGCTGAAAAAATCAGTTTTTTATGAGCATTTATCACTTGTAAACTTGAGTCAAACCTTGGTTGTAAAACCCCTTGCATGTACATAAGGAATCTTGTGTTAAAAGTAGCAAAATGGCATGTGTTTGTCATCCTTGGAGACACAAAATTCTGCACACACATGACCTTTAAATAATAATACTTGTAAGTTTATAAAAGTTTATAAACTTGTTATAAACTTATGTATTATTTTGTCACTTATACATTTTATAAAATATAACACAATGTAATCATTTAAACCTATAAACATAAACAATTATATATAAATTATCCAAATAATTTATCTCAAGTGATAATATTTTAGAAATCCGATTTTCTAAAATCTTAGTGTCGCGTATTTGTTTAATGATCCAATCGTTAAGATCAAATACGTATAAGGTGTCGGTAAGCTTGTTATTGGGTATGACCCAACTTGGATCATAACATATTAGCCACATTAATTTAATATGTCTCTCGGGCATACGAAAAACCTACAATCTCCCACTTGCACGAGAAACATAAGAAATTAATGCAAGTGATCTAACGACCGTCCATCACCCCCAATATGTTATGACTTTGTGCCATTCAATAACATCATTTCTTTCGAGTTCCCATCTCGAATATGATTAGGTGAATCTTTCATTATTTCCTTTCGTCCTAGATGTCATGTTAGATCCAAGAGACACAGAGTGATCACTCTCTTCTAGATTTAACTTTATCAGGCCTTAGACATCTGACTCTCAATGAATAAGAAGACAAATTCCATCTTGACTACATACGTCCTAAATATATATACCTTGCATTATACCTGAGCTCTTCCTTATGAGCTACCATATTTCAGAATAGCGAAGGAAAGAATCAAGGCACAATACTTGGTAAATATCCGAACCCAATATGTATCTCAGGTCAGATGATACAATGATATTTGCCTTTACTCAAGATTACATGTGATCAACCACAAAGGCTCCATTTAGTAAATCTTGAGGGCGGGTCTTCCAATATTTGCATCCCACAAATATCTATGAACCTTGGTAGCAACCTTGCCCCACATTCAGTCCGTGAATGTATACCAATCCAAGTTCATAATAGTCTAAACCTCACACTTGTTCCCACGAATGTGATCGACTACGGAATTTAGAATAATTACTTATTCATGGATAAAATTATGCAAAATAGGAACATGACTCAAAATAAATTAATACCATAATTATATTAATGAGTTTGAACAAATTTCGTTCCGTTACAATACTTAAAACAGATCATGACCAATCACTAGAATATCGAAGCCCTAATGCACAAACATGTCCTATATGTTTTGATCCATGTAAGAGCTTCGTGAGAGGATCCGCTATATTAAGATCTGTGTGAACTTTGCGAATACATGTCTTTCCCTTTTCAACTTCATCCCTTATGTAGTTGAATCTCTGCTCAATGTGACGGGTCTTTTGGTGAGCATGAGGTTCTTTGATTTGAGCAATCGCACCCTCGTTGTCACAAAAGATCTCAAGAGGGTCCTGAATGGAAGGGACTACTCCTAAGTCGTCGATGAATTTCTTCATCCATGCAGCTTCTTGAGCTGCCAATGAGGTGGCAATGTACTCCGACTCTGTAGTGGATAATGCAACAACATCCTGTTTTGAACTCTTCCAAGAGACCGCACCTCCATTTAATGTGAAGACATAACCGGACTGTGATCGAGAATCATCTCGATCAGTTTGGAAACTCGCGTCCACGTAACCCTTTACAGCAAGTTCCTCCTCACCAGATCCATATATCAGAAACATATCCTTAGTCCTTCTAAGGTATTTCAATATACTTTTAACCGCAATCCAATGACTGTTTTCTGGGTTATTCTGGTATCTACTTGTCAAGCTTAGGGCGCATGACACATCCGGTCTAGTGCATATCATTGCATACATGATTGACCCAATAGCAGATGCATAAGGGACTCTCTTCATTCTCTCTTGTTCATCTTTCGTGGTAGGGCACTGAGATGAAATGAGAGGCGTTCCTCTTTGAATAGGTACTAAACCACTCTTAGAGTTCTCCATCTTGAACCTTTTCAAGACCTTTTCAATGTATGCACTTTGATTTAAACCTATCAGTTTCTTGGATCTATTCCTGTAGATCCCAATCCCCAAAACGTATTGTGCTTCTCCAAGATCCTTAATGGAGAAGCATTTACTTAGCCAAGTTTTAACTCCTTGCATTGCCAGAATATCATTTCCAAATAACAATATATCATCCACATATAGTACAAGGAACATGACAGTGCTCCCACTAGCTTTCTTATATACACAAGCTTCATCACCATTTTTAATGAAGCCAAATTTCTCGGCTTCCTCATTAAAACGATGATTCCACATTCTAGATGCTTGTTTCAATCCGTAGATTGACTTCTTTAACTTGCATACCTTTTTAGGATATTTCGGATCAACAAAACCTTCAGGCTGAACCATATAGACATCTTCCACAAGATATCCATTTAGGAAAGCGGTCTTGACATCCATTTGCCATATTTCATAATCATAATGAGCAGCAATGGCAAATAATATCCTAATAGACTTTAGCATTGCCACAGGCGAAAAAGTTTCATCATAGTCAATCCCTTGAGTTTGAGTGAAACCTTTTGCTACAAGTGTAGCTTTATATGTATCCAAGTTTCCATGTATGTCGGTTTTCATTTTGAAAAGCCATTTACAATCAACTAGTCTTGAGCCAGTAGGTTGTACAACCAGTTCCCAAACTTGGTTGTCATACATGGATTGCATCTCGGCGTTCATGGCTTCCTGCCATTTATCTTTATCAATCCTTGATAAAGCATCTTGGTAGTTTGTTGGTTCATCCAAATCAACCACATAACAACCATCCATGAGAAACACATATCTCTCAGGAGGATCACTAATGCTACCAAATCTGCGAACGTCTTGTGTATTTTGATCATCCATTTGATCATTCTCAACATTTTCACGTCGAGTGCTAGTGTCAACCAATTGTGTATCATCTACTTGATCTTGAACCTCTTCAAGTTCTACCTTCCTTTCACTATTTCCTTCCAATAGGAACTTAGTCTCAATGAATTCAGCCTTCCGAGCAACAAATACATTCTGCTCGGAAGGATCATAGAAATAATATCCCATATTATCCTTGGGATATCCTATGAAGATATACATCGTGGATCGAGCATTCAACTTATTAGGGACGTAACTCTTAGGGTAAGCTTCACATCCCCATACCTTTAAGTATGATAGAGATGGAGGTTTTCCAAACCACATCTCATGAGGTGTTCGTTCCACTTTCTTGGTTGGGGCTATATTTAAAATACGAGCCGCGGAGCATAGACAATAACCCCAAAATGATAGAGGTAATGAGCTTCTAGCCATCATAGATCGAACCATATCCATTAGGGTTCGGTTCCTCCTTTCGGAAACTCCATTAAGTTGGGGTGTTCCAGGAGGAGTAAGTTGCGAGATAGTCCCACAACCTTTAAGATGATCTTGGAAAGCATCGCTTAGGTATTCTCCTCCTCTATCGGTACGAAGTACCTTGATTGTCTTATTGAGTTGATTTTGTACTTCGTTTTGATATTCTTTGAATGCTTCAAAAGTTTCGTCCTTGTGTCTTAATAAGTAGACATATCCGAAACGACTGAAGTCATCAATGAAAGTAACGAAGTATCTTTCACCATTCCTAGTTATGGGCTTAAAGGGTCCATATACATCCGAATGTATTAATCCCAATAAGTCTTTAGCCCTTTCATAGGTCCCTTTGAAAGGTGCTTTAGTCATTTTGCCTTGTAAACAAGATTCACATACATCAAACGAATCTAGTTCATTTGATTTCAAAAGTCCATTCTTTTGAAGTGTATGCATTCGATTCTTGTTTATGTGACCAAGGAGACAATGCCATAAGTAGGAATCACTCAAATCCCTATTGAGTTTCTTGTTGTTCGCATGGTATATTGAGCTATTGTATGATGTGTCATCATGAACCAATTCATAAATACCATTCGAAGACGAAGCCTTAAAATAGAACACATTATCTAAAGAAACATGGATATCATCATTAATGAAATTAAGATTAAAACCATATTGTTTCAAACGGGATACAGAAATAATGTTTCGTGATAAATCGGGTGCATACAAAACATTTTTCAAAATAAGCTCCAAACCACTTGGTAGCTTCAAAACAAAGTCTCCTTGAGATTTAACTTGCACCCTTGCTCCATTTCCCATGAAGAGACTTATTGTTCCAGCTTCTTGATCACTTCTTTTGAACCCCTGCAAAGAATTGCAAATATGAGTTCCACATCCTGTGTCTAATACCCATGTATTAGAAGAAGTAATACTAAGCTCAATGTATACCATATATACATTACCTGAGGTTTGCCCTGCATCTCTCTTTTCCTTCAACTCCTTAAGGTAGACCGGGCAGTTTCGTTTCCAGTGACCCATTTCACCGCAACCGAAGCACGAATCTTCCTTGGGGTTAGCTTTACCGGCAACCTTTTGCTTTTTCTTCTTATTGGTTGGGGTAACCATCTTCCCTTTTCCCTTGCCCTTGCCTTGGTAGGCGGGTCCTTTCGTCTTAGCCACCTTTGGCTTAGAAGTGTTATTGGTTTTGGACCCGCCTTCATTGATCATCAACATGGGTGAAGCCCTTTTACCCATACTTGCTTCGGTCGTCTTAAGCATGGCATGTAATTTGCCAATGCTTTGATCCCAACCATTCATGTTATAATTTAACACGAATGTGTCAAACCTCTTTGACAATGAGTTAAGGATAAGGTCCATGGCTAATTCATTAGACACATTGCAATTTAGACGGTTTGCTCGATCAATTAGGCTTTTCATCTTAAGGACATAAGATGAAACGGATTGGGTGTCGTCCATCCGACATGCATGAAGCGCTCGGACCGTTTTAAAGCACTTGACACGAGCTTGTTGAAGGAACATCTCCTTCAACTGTGTGATCATGTCATATGCACTATGATGCTCAAAATCCTTTTGGAGTTCGGGTATCATAGTCCCAAGCATGAGGCAAGAAACTTGCAACGAATCGGTGCAATATTTCTCCCAATAAGCCATGCCTTCCGCATCATCCTCGTCCGGTTGATCGAGAATGGGGTCTTCCAACACATACGCCCTATCCTCAAGTTTGAGGACAATTATTAGATTGCGGAACCAATCCATGAAGTTCGTATGGTTGAGTTTTTCCTTTTCGAGGATTGACCTCAATGATAGGTTGTTAAAGTTGGTTGGTGTGTTTGGAATGTTGTTGTTATTGGCGGCCATCTACAAAATTTAACAAAGTTGTTTAAGTATTAATTTTAATTTAACAATCAATACCCTTTAAATCCAATTGATATATATTAAATTTTAAAATCCAACGGTAAAGCAGATTTCGGTTAGGTGACCTTTATCCCGTCATTTGATTTAGCTAGGTAGTCATTATATGACAATTGCAATCCTTTTGCAACTTCTAAGTTATGGGATCATGCAATCCTTTTGCATGGTATATTATCCCATCAACGTCTATTTGTTCATCATGCTTCGGTGACCCTAAGTTCATGACCACAATCATACAAGGAATTAAACAACCACGCATGCAAAACAAATGTTCACAATCAAGCCTTTTGGTAGACATTTTATTTAGCCGAAAACAAAATGCCACCGGTCAATGGGTAAAACACAAAGTAAGAGGTTTTAACCTCCCACTTAACCTTACATCCACATGCTTCTTGTGTTCTTCCTTGTGATCTTCATGCATCTTCATCTTGTTACAAAATATATCCTAATACATTTTGTCTAGAAAATAAAAATACAACCTAATCTATTTTACATGCCAAATATAAAATAAATTACATAACCAAATGAATATTATTACAAACCAATTGAATGAATAATTACAACCAAATTGAAATTAACAAATCAACCAAACAAACATTCATTCAACCACAAGGTCTTGGCTATGATTGTGAACAACAACATATGAACAAATATGACCAATTTGCAAGTTCCAAACCCTCTTGGAACCTCCAAGAATTCGGCCACCATATCAAACCCACCCAAACCCGAACATTTTTACATTCCATATTCATGCATGTGGATGGAATGCAAATATAGTGGGTTAAAAGACCATAAAAGAAGCATAATCCATAGACTTCGGCTCTAGATACCATTGTTGGAATTTAATGAGTTTCAAAACAACATGTTCATTTAGTTTACATAATCATAAAACCAATTTTAAGATAGTTAATACAAGCGGAAGCATTAATAGAACAAGTGTATTTGTAAAGCCATTTTGTTAAATTCCACATTAATATCAAGTCATGAATCATATGCTTACAAATATAACAAGATTAGAAGAGTGTTTACACCTCCTCTAAGATAGTAGAGGGCTGAATTTTTAGACAGCAGAAATGTAGAAGGAGATGATGCAAAATGAGCTTCTAACTTGAAGCCTCAAGTGTGTAATATCCCAAGCTTTTGATGCACCAACACAGCCTTTAATTTGTTAGGACTTTAGACACTTGAACACTTGATTTTTACAAGCAAAACTCTCTCTCTTTTGAGCTGAAACAGTTCGGCCAAAAATCGGAATGGAGAGCTGAAAAATCAGTTTTTTATGTGCATTTATCACTTGTAAACTTGAGTCAAACCTTGGTTGTAAAACCCCTTGCATGTACATAAGGAATCTTGTGTTAAAAGTAGCAAAATGGCATGTGTTTGTCATCCTTGGAGACACAAAATTCTGCACACACATGACCTTTAAATAATAATACATGTAAGTTTATAAAAGTTTATAAACTTGTTATAAACTTATGTATTATTTTGTTACTTATACGTTTTATAAAACCTTTTATAAAATATAACAAAATGTAATCATTTAAACCTATAAACAATTATATATAAATTATCCAAATAATTTATCTAAAGTGATAATATTTTAGAAATCCGATTTTCTAAAATCCAAGTGTCGCGTATTTGTTTAATGATCCAATTGTTAAGATCAAATACTTATAAGGTGTCGGTAAGCTTGTTATTGGGTATGACCCGACTTGGATCATAACATATTAGCCACATTAATTTAATATGTCTCTCGGGCATACAAAAAACCTACACGAGGGAGATGCAATAATCACAGGTACCTTTTGCTTTCAAAGTTGCACATGTATTTATTTAATTAAGATAGTGGGTTCAATTTATTTGAGGGAGGAGTGTAATTGTTGGAAGTGTTTAGTCCTGGGTTTAGTCCTGATAAGGAAGTGTGATGGAAGTGATGATGTGTCGCTGAATGGTTGGCTAGTCCTGGAAGATATTATGTCATGGTTGGGAGCACTCTTGGAGGTTAAGTGTTCAACTCATGTGGGCTGCAAAATATATTTCTCGAGGTTACCTGCTCATTCCATAGGTCTTAGACGTTTTGCGTTCGAGTCTCACACGGGGGATTTTACCCCACGCGATAGTACCTATGGTTTGAACAGATTACGCACTCAGTCTTTGAACCTTTTTTCTTGCGTGAACAGTCTTTGTGATTTGCCAGTCTTGCGTGGATAGTCTTGGTGACTGACAGTTATTAGATATTTTCGTTAAAACTGGTCGGAAAGGGCAATTCCATCTTTTTCCCTTTCCTTTTCTTCTTTCTCTCATTTTGCAGTTCTACTAAATAGATCAAATCAAACCACCTACAAAAACCCAAGCCAAAAAATGTAACCAAATCAAAATTAAATTAGTGAGTCTACTCAATCAAAGATTTTACCAAACCAAGATCTGTTTGTATTGTCCAACTACTAAAACGAACAAATATCAACAACTATTAGAAGGGTTCTTTTTTCATGTTTTGCTCAACTACTGTTTACCTTACTTCAGATGCTCGTATTTGTCTTCACCCCTAAACGAACAAACACCATTTAACCAAATCTCTGTCTCTTTTTCCTTTCTGATTAAATTTCAATATTTGTTTTCACCCCTAAATTCCCTTATTTGTTTTCAATATTTGTTTTCAATATTTGTTTTCACTATCGCTTTCCATTTTGTTCGAACCCAAATTTTCATCAGAAACTCCGGTGGCAGCGATTACACGCAACAACAGTCAATTAGAATCAATGGTAGCTAGAGCTGGCAAACCAAACCCAATACTTAAAAATTGGGTCAGTTGGGTTCAAGATTACGGGTCCAGTGGGCCTTAAAATAAAACTTAATAGAAATATGGAGTGTCCTTAATGAGATCATAAATATGGCAATAAAATAATAGGGGTCCAATGGGTTTGAGAAATGGGTCCAAAAGGGTCTGTATAATGAATTAGATCAGATCGTCAATTCTTCATCGAGATTCCAGAATCCAGATCTATTTTTCAGAAATATCGTGAAAATCATAAATTCACAATCAATTCTCAACTCGTTAAAAAATAAAAACCCTAAATCAGATCAGATCGTGAAAATCAAAATATCGTGAAATCGTGAAAATCAAAATCAGATCGTCATCGTGAAAATCAAAATCAAAATCAATTCTCAACTCGCTAAAAACCCTAAATCGCCTAAATTCCCAATTCGCCTAAATCCCCAAATCGCCTAAATCTTATCTGGTTTCTTATACATCTACAAGTTTCCAATTTTTTAGTTTTTGAGCTTCAAGGTAAGTTTTTTGACTTTTTCACATTGTTAACAAATGGTGATGGTGAACTTGTTTTATGTTTTTGCTTGAATTATGTACTGCTGTGTATTTTATGAGAATTTATCTGTTTTTGTGCTTAAGTGTTGTAATTTATATGGTATAGAAAAAAATTAGATGGTTAATTTATTAGAGAAACAAATATGATTTTGTTTGCTGAATGTTTAAGTCTGCTTAATTGAAGGGTTTCAGCTAAGTTTGTTGTATGTTTAAGTTTGTATGATTTAGTTTGCTGTATGTTTGATCTGAATATGTAGTTTGCTGTATGTTTAAGTCTGCTTAATTGAAGGGTTTCAGCTAAGTTTGCTTAATTGAAGGGCTGTATCATTTAGATATTATAGATAACTAGTATATTTATAGAATGTTGTTTATCATTTTCTTATTTTATTTATTTATTTATTTATTTATTCATTTATTTTGTGAAAGACAAAGCCTGTATGTTTAAGTCTGTTGATTTTGATATTGTTTTATTAGTAGTGCATCATCCTTTAAAGATTAGGCCAATCAACTTGAATTTTAATTTGAACAATCCGATTGGCTATAATCAACTTGCATTTCTTGGTCATTTCTTTAATTTATATTTGTTATATATTAATATAGTATGCTTCATGTGTGTTAATGAGCTCTTATTTTTATATTTTAATCTATTACAGATTGTTGAAAAATAGTTGATTTGTAATCAGTATGTCAGAAGAGAATGTTCAACAAGAACCCGTGGATGTTTTAAAGAATGAAGAAGACGCTAGTTCTTCTACAACGGGCAAAAAGCGTTCTCGTGTATGGGATTATTTTGTTAAGTTACCTTTAGGGGATGAGGGAGTGCAAAAGGCGAGATGTAACAACTGTGGCACACTAATTAAGACTGAGTTTGGAACTTCCAATATGAAACGGCATATCCCCAAGTGTTTTAGCAACGATCAGTCTGATCTGCCACAAAATCGTATTCGTTTAGACCAAACAGTTTACCGAGAGAAGTTGGCAATTTCTATTATCAAACATGGCTACCCATTCTCCTATGTTGAACACGAGGCAACAAGAGATTTGCACATGTTTTTACATCCGGATACAAAGCCCATAACAAGAAACACCGCAAAGAGTGATGTTGTGAAGATTTTTGAGGAAGAGAAAGCTATTCTTAAACATAAGTTAGAGAGTATAAAAAGTAGGATATGCTTTACTTCCGATTTGTGGACATCCGTTACTACCGACGGTTACATGGCATTGACAGCACATTATGTTGATGAGAGTTGGACTTTAAGAAATAAAGTGTTGAATTTTCGAGTTATTCCTCCTCCACACGGTGGTGTTCTACTAGCAGAGTACATGATCAACTTTTTGAAAGATTGGGGAATCGAGAAAAGAGTTTTCACTATTACATTGGATAATGCATCATACAATAATGGTTTAGTTGATTCTCTGAAAAGTCACTTAGCGTTAAATGACACGTTACTTTGCAATGGGGACTACATGCACGTACGTTGTGGAGCTCATGTGCTTAATCTCATTGTCCAAACAGGATTATGTGATGACCCGGGAATTTCCGACCAAATTTAAACATAATCTTATATGATTCGACTCGATAAGCAAAGTCTATTAAACCGAGTCTCATTATGTTTGAACTATTTCATGATAACATTTGACCTTTAACTATTTCCGACGATTCACGAACCTTTAATTGTAACTAAGAATGTAAATATAAATAATTATATATAAAACTAATTATATTAGTATTAATGAACTATTAAGTAATTTTGTTATTATAAAAGATAACATTTAATAACTAAAGATTTTCATTTTGAATATATATAGTATATTGTATATAAATGATTCAAACATATTTTACCAACGTTATCAAAATATTAAATGTACAATGTTATACTTTGTAGTTAATTGTTTAATATACATAATTAATCATCTACTCAACATTTAAAACATGATTTTATATATATGGTAGTATACATATATACATAAATATAACTATATATATATATATATATATATATATATGATTTTATACATAATTATTATATTATGTATATGTAGAAATTTATAATATATCTATGATGAAATAATGTACTATTTTAATAAATATATATAATACTTACATATATAAAACATTTATATTTTTCATAATTACATACATAAGTATAATATAATTAGTATGTAAATAAATATTATAATATATTTATATTAAAATGCATAAATATATAATATTCAGTATATGTTACAATACATATTACATAATTATTAAATATTACATAATAATAGATGATATTAATAAATTAAATTTAAATACAAATATAGTTGTTGTAGTAATGTTATTTGTATCGTCAAATATCAATATTTGTATTCATAATATCACTTTATATCATATAAAGATGAAATTGGATGTATAAATTAGATTATTATTACTAATATTATTATTATCGATAAAATATTAATATTATCATAATTAGTATGGTATTATTATTATTATTATTATTATCATTTTTACAATTATTATTATCATTAATATTATATTTATCATTATTATTAATTTTATTAATATTATTAGATATTAATAGTATTGTTATTATATATTATTATTATTAATTAAAAAAAACAGTAGGGATCTATATTATACGCTTGACCTCTGTATCCTTTATCTCTATTATTATTATTTTTTTTGTTTCTTTCCTGCTCCCAACTCGTGAACCTGTGTTGACATTTTCTCCATTTTTTATCAACCGATCTCTATTATTACAACATGATTATGTATAATTGCAAATCAAATAAAAAGGAAATCCAATGGGATTAAAGAGCACAGCGATATTTTTGTTTTCTTCTTCTCTGCACGCTCCAATTTTTTTTTTCTCTTAATTCAATTTCGAATAAAGTTTCAAAATCTAAAAATGCAGAAAGGTTAGAAATCTTTCTTTGAATCTATCTGCAAAATCTCAACTCTCAAATCTTTATATCGATCTTGAATTTTGAAGTCAAAGTTTAGTTTAAAAAAAGTCAACAATTGTTCTTGAGACAAATTCGCGTTCGTGTATATGTTTCTGATCAAATTGACGATTCCAGTAGTTTTTATACATGTTTAGAAAACTATTTCGTGTTATAAACATTATCTATAATGTTATCTATTACGAAATCAATTTTTTTTGTTTTGTTCCAAGAACCGATGCTGCAGTAGGCCTTAGTGTTTTTTTTTTTTATTTTAGAACCCAAATTATTTTTTTTTCTGTAATGTTTTGAAGCTTTAAAGGGAACCCCGATTTTTTATTTTTTTTTGGTTATTGATGTTTTGTTGAATCCATGAGACTTGTGGAGAAGAAGAGGAATAGAAGAAAAACAGTTTATATATAAAATTTAAATTCGATATTAGTACAGAGAATCAGAATTGGTGGGATGGTCGAGAGTGTTTGCGTGTGAGCATGTGGTCACGAGATCGAGTCCAGAGGACGGTAGTTTCTTTTTTTTTTTTTGAAACTCTTTTCATGTGAGGTAGTTTTCTTTTCTAATTTTTTTATTGTTATTATATATTAATTATTATTAGTATTATTATTATTATTGTGATTGTTTTGATTGTTATTGTTATTGTTATTATTAGTATCATACTTGTTATCATATTTGAAAGTATTATAGACATTACTATTATTATTATGATAGGTATTAATAATATTATTATTAGTAATAAACTTATCATTTTAGTATTTTATCATCATTAGGATTATGATTATGATTATCATTATTATTATTATGAAGGAAATAAAAATATATTATTATCATCAATATTAGAATTTGTACCGGTTTATAAATAATAGTATCATCAGTACATTTACAATTAATAATATCATATTTATCAGTATCATCATTAATATTTACTAGTATTATTATGATTATCATTTATCATTTTATAAATATTAGAACCCTTATTATTAACATAAGTATGGTATTAGTATTAATATTATTTTAGAGTTATTATTATTAGTATCATTAACAGTTATCATTTTCATTTTTTTTGCTATTAGTATTATCATTATTAATAAAATTATTATTATTATTAGTAAATCATTATTATCTAAATTATTATTTTAACAAATAAATCTTTTGTACACTATATATATACTTATGGTATATACTAGGATTGTATTAATAATTCACATAACAAACTAATAAAATTTCATAAATACAATACTAACCACAAATATATGTATATAAATATATTAATGTCACTATTTATATAAACGTAAATCATTATAGATATATACATAAAATCGATATATATATATAAAATATAACTTAAAATATAATATAAGTATACGTTTTAAAATAAAGGTTAGAATAAATTCTACAAAACTATAATATATAAATAATACATATTAATAAATGAAATTTTGTAACTTACATTATACGTATTAATATATACACAATTGATATAGGTTCGTGAATCCGAGGCCAACCCTGCATTGTTCAATGACGTCATATGTATTTTTACTACAAAATACAGTATCGTGAGTTTCATTTGCCTTTTTACCCTTTATATTTTTGGGCTGAGAATACATGCGCAACTTTTATAACTGTTTTACGAAATTGACACAAGTACGTGAAACTACATTCTATGGTTGGATTATCGAAGTCGAATATGCCCCTTTTTATTAAGTCTGGTAATCTAAGAATTAGGGAACAGACACCCTAATTGACGCGAATCCTAAAGATAGATCTATCGGGCCCAACAAGCCCCATCCAAAGTACCGGATGTTTTAGTACTTCGAAATTTATATCATGTCCGAAGGAGGATCCCGGAATGATGGGGATATTCTTATATATGCATATTGTTAATGTCGGTTACCAGGTGTTCAATCCATATGAATGATATTTTTGTCTCTATGCATGGGACGTATGTTTATGAGAAATGGAAATCTGAAATCTTGTGGTCTATTAAAATGATGGAAACGATTGTTTAAGTTAAACTAATGAACTCACCAACCTTTTGGTTGACACTTTAAAGCATGTTTATTCTCAGGTACGAAAGAAATCTTCCGCTGTGTATTTGCTCATTTTATAGATATTACTTGGAGTCATTCATGGCATATTTCAAAAGACGTTGCATTCGAGTCGTCGAGTTCATCAAGATTATTATCAAGTCAATTATAGTTGGATATATTATGAAATGGTATGCATGCCTGTCAACTTTCGATGTAATGAAAGTTTGTCTTTTCAAAAACGAATGCAATGTTTGTAAAATGTATCATATAGAGGTCAAGTACCTCGCGATGTAATCAACTGTTGTGAATCGTTTATAATCGATATGGACTTCGTCCGGATGGATTAGGACGGGTCTTCACAGTTGGTATCAGAGCTGGTTTAATGCCGTTTATGAGCGGGTTAATCGTAGAGGGGGTTCTCACAGTGTTACCTGTGACGAAGCATTGGCTCTTACTCCTCGCGGTCCCTATTAGGGTTGGCTGTACGTTGCCGAGAGGCGGGCCGTAAAATCAGTGTCTGAGGTACGCTCAGTGGTCACCAGGCGGTTAGCTGGGAAGGCACTGAGTGGGATGCGTCCCCACTGTTGTCACAGTTGGTATCAGAGCGGTGGTCTTAGCGAACCAGGTCTTGCATTAGTGAGTCTAACTGATAGTCGTTAGAATGCATTAATGAGTCTGGACTTCGACCGTGTTTGCATGTCAAAAGTTTTGCTTATCATTTAGTGTCAAAAAATTATTTGCTTATCATCCTTAAAGTCTAAGACACGTCTTACTGCCTTTATTGCATAGACAGTGTATAGTTAAATTCATATCTTAGCGTATCTGTTATTGTTACCTTTGCCTGACAGCTTCCGTAGATTCCTCCATAGCTTATGGGATTTTAGTATTATATATGCTTATGTAAATTATGTATTGCAGGGTACTAATCTACATCCTATAATCTATTTCTTATCGAAAATCCTTCATCTGATCGTACGAGATGAATCCCTCAACCAGTTCGAGTCCATCAGATTTCGATAGCTATTTCGATAGTTATTCCGACAGCTATTTCGATATGGATTTCCACTCGAGCTCCGAAAGCAGAGTAACCGGAATGAATCGATCAATTAGCCATCATCTATTCTGAATGAATTGGAGATGGGTTCGTAGTCGACTTAATCAATGGAAACGCGAAGAAGGCGATCATTTCCACTAACCAAATTCACCTCTTGACAATGAACCTAAAACGTTTACCGGCGAACCTGTTCGAGACACCATTTTCTCTCTCATTTCCAAAGTATCTCATCACGATCATATACTATCTCAGATTCTAAACCTCATTCATCCGCTCGTCCGAACCGACAATCATCCCGGTGTAATAGAAGAAGTTAACGAACTTCGCGCATAAGTTGTAGTCTTGGAAAATATGGTGCAAAACGTACCAGCTTCATCCAAATCACCGGCACCAACAGTACCACCAACAACCCAAATTTCAATATCACATGCCTCAACATCTCAATCTATACCTCGAGTATAATCATCATTCTACATGACATTCTACATCAGTTATCTTCGTTCGACATGGTGATTATGTAATCTCTAATGTTTTAGAGATTATTTATTCTAGTTCCAACTGAAAACTAAATGAGTTTAATATCATGTTAACTCATTAAATTCATGATTACATCTGAAGAAAATATATATGTATATATGTTTTCATAAAGATTGTAATTAAAAATTCTTTTGTACAAACTGTTAATAATAAAAATATTTTAACGGGTAGGTAATACCCGAGGAATATTTAAATTTCACATTAATAAGTTACACTGTATATTCTTCGAATCTGATTCAACAGTTATTCACTATCCTATTTACAACCACCGGGATACTTATCCGTTCACCAAAGAATAACTATTTTTATTCAAATTCAATTTCATATTTGAATTTTGACCTATCAGAATCCAACAAGTGGCATAATGAAGAAATAATGGACACAATAAAAATTGATTAGAAACAGACTAATTAACAATATTAAATTTTATTAAGAAACCACGCTAACAAAATCCTAGCTAACTGTTCCTAGCTAACTGTTAATTCCGTATTACATTTTATTTATCGCAATTTATTTATCGCAATTTATTTATCGCAATTTATTTTATCGCAATTTATATTCTCGCAATTTTATTTATTGTCATTTAATTTCTGTTATTTACTTTACGCACTTTATTTATCGTCATTTAATTTCTGTTATTTATTTTACGCACTTTAAATATCGGGACACGTATACAAGGTTTTGACATATCATATCGACACATCTATATATATTATTTGGAATCACCATAGACACTCTATATGCAGTAATGATCGAGTTCTCTATACAGGGTTGAGGTTGATTCTATAATAATATATATACTTTGAGTTGTGATCGAGTCTGAGACATGTACACGGGTCACGATACGTATTAATTAATTCAAATATTATATATTAAACTATATATGAATGATTGCACTGTCAACTGTGGACTATCGACTGTGGACTAATAACATTGGACAATTAAAATGAATTAAAATATTGAATATAACATATGAAACTAAACAATTCTTCAAGTTTGCCACTTGATTTCGTCTTAAACCTCATTTGTATCTTCACGATTACATTCTGCGTTCAAACCTTTCATGATTCTTGAAAACACCTCAATCGATAGGATGAATCAACCGCACTTTATCTACGGAAGGAAAGATTTATGCATATAGTTATGCACCTGAGAAACTCTCGGCAATTGTGTAAAAGTTCAACACGTAGCCGCGTCAGATCCTTTGGCATTTATTAACAAAAACAACTTTGCGATCCCTTTTCAAAATTAGCCAATTTTGTCACAGCTCCAACAAGTCAACTTCGACTTTTCGTACGAAACAACCTTATTATAACGTTTATATATACGCGTGCTCTTTTATTGTTACCAGGTAACCTTTCATATTCCATCATATTACCATCAGCGTTTAATCATCTAAAAACACAATTCTCCTGAAACCACCTCGGATTAATAACCGATGATTCAGATATCATAGCATTAAATGCAGAGGAAACAGAAAAATGGTAGATGGTCTAAACGGACAAAAGTTTGATGATAAAGAAAGGAGTGTTAGGAACGCTCGATAGAAAATTGGGTATTGAAAAACAGATTGAGTTACCCATGAAGGAGACCAAGGACAAATACAAGGACCAAATCCTATATTCAAAGGATTCAGGTAATTCTGGATCCGTTGAAATCTTTAGAGAATATCTTGCTCCGAAGTCATGTTAAAATCTTGCGGAAAATCTTTCTCCATCAACCGTCGAACTTAGAAATTCCAAAATATCATCATCAATATCTTTGATATTTCTGAGGATATTTTCATAAATATTCTCGTCCGAAATTATATACCTCTTCGTGCTTCCTGTGTATCAATATATTGGAAACATTCAATAGAAAATATAGTGCCGAAAAGCAGATTATGCGAAACTATGAAGAAAGCCGTGGATAAATCACAAAGAATAAGTTTGACTTCAAAGAATCCAAATAATTCAATGTCTGCTAAAGTCTATAGTGAATAACTTGCTCCTTACTCTAAACCCTTGCAGACAATAGTTTCTATCATCCTATGATCTTAGATATTCTGAGATATTATCGTACCTTTCATTATAAATATCCTCCATATTTCTGGAGATATTTTTATAACTATTCTTATCTGAAATCATTAATCTTTTCGTGCTATCAGTATTACATCATATAGAAACTGTTAGTTTCTATATTCTGTAAATTTTCAAGCTTAAAATATGAATGTTATTGTAGTAATGATGGGAACTAATGCATGAGTTAGTATAATATAATGACACTTGATCAACGTGATTATATTACAGTAAGTCATGCTGAGTTTCTAAATGAAACGTGATGATTCACAGATCATAACGTCATCATGTGCCATGTTACATAACTCTTTCATCCTACTTAACTCCGTAACAAATCAAGAAAATGTATTCTTGATGGTTCTATCTTCCGTGATGTTGATAAATTTGAAAATCAAATCGTGCTATCACGTTCCTTCATGCTTAGAACATTATAATCATTCGAAACTCTATATCTATAAATTCTGGACCATTATTCGCTTGACTTGAAGTCGGGAAGAGAAAACAAAAGCATAGAGCTTTGAAATATAAGGGAGAATATAAAGTCCGATAACAACACATAAATTACAAACCGTGTATATCAATGTTTATCGCAACATAAAGACACGGGAGAATTAAAAACATTATAATCCCGAGGGCGAAGTAGAAGAAAGCAGATTCCTCTGGTGGAAGTTGGAAAAGGAGAATGATTGTTGCGATAGTAAGGATGAGGACAAGGATCAAAACTGGATTAATCATTTTCAGAATCTTTTGGATGTATGAACTAAGAAAGAAAGTATAAGAATGGTGAGAATAATGGAAAGGAAGAGCTTAATTTATACTGGAAATATCAGACGTAGTAATCGGGGCAGATCACCGTATTTAATTAAAGAGATCTTAATTTCCATAAATCCCGAAGAATCAGATTTTATAGATCTTCAAGATTTTCTTTAAATTCCTTAAATTCCGGAATTCAACCAAGGCAATGTCAAAAGTTAAGACGCGCCTTATTTTCTAAATTCAAACCTGACTACGTCAAAAGTTAAAAACAAATCTTTGTTTCTCATTTCATCCTTTTGTGAATAGCTTCATTCGCACTCTTCGAATAATCGAATTATTTTTATCCATATTACTCAATGATGATAAAACTCAAGTTATCAACTCATATTCGTCAGGAAAACATATTTATTGTTAGCTATGACGACCTCACTCAAATTTCGGGACGAAATTTCTTTAACGGGTAGGTACTGTGATGACCCGGGAATTTCCGACCAAATTTAAACATAATCTTATATGATTCGACTCGATAAGCAAAGTCTATTAAACCGAGTCTCATTATGTTTGAACTATTTCATGATAACATTTGACCTTTAACTATTTCCGACGATTCACGAACCTTTAATTGTAACTAAGAATGTAAATATAAATAATTATATATAAAACTAATTATATTAGTATTAATGAACTATTAAGTAATTTTGTTATTATAAAAGATAACATTTAATAACTAAAGATTTTCATTTTGAATATATATAGTATATTGTATATAAATGATTCAAACATATTTTACCAACGTTATCAAAATATTAAATGTACAATGTTATACTTTGTAGTTAATTGTTTAATATACATAATTAATCATCTACTCAACATTTAAAACATGATTTTATATATATGGTAGTATACATATATACATAAATATAACTATATATATATATATATATATATATATATATATGATTTTATACATAATTATTATATTATGTATATGTAGAAATTTATAATATATCTATGATGAAATAATGTACTATTTTAATAAATATATATAATACTTACATATATAAAACATTTATATTTTTCATAATTACATACATAAGTATAATATAATTAGTATGTAAATAAATATTATAATATATTTATATTAAAATGCATAAATATATAATATTCAGTATATGTTACAATACATATTACATAATTATTAAATATTACATAATAATAGATGATATTAATAAATTAAATTTAAATACAAATATAGTTGTTGTAGTAATGTTATTTGTATCGTCAAATATCAATATTTGTATTCATAATATCACTTTATATCATATAAAGATGAAATTGGATGTATAAATTAGATTATTATTACTAATATTATTATTATCGATAAAATATTAATATTATCATAATTAGTATGGTATTATTATTATTATTATTATTATCATTTTTACAATTATTATTATCATTAATATTATATTTATCATTATTATTAATTTTATTAATATTATTAGATATTAATAGTATTGTTATTATATATTATTATTATTAATTAAAAAAAAGCAGTAGGGATCTATATTATACGCTTGACCTCTGTATCCTTTATCTCTATTATTATTATTTTTTTTGTTTCTTTCCTGCTCCCAACTCGTGAACCTGTGTTGACATTTTCTCCATTTTTTATCAACCGATCTCTATTATTACAACATGATTATGTATAATTGCAAATCAAATAAAAAGGAAATCCAATGGGATTAAAGAGCACAGCGATATTTTTGTTTTCTTCTTCTCTGCACGCTCCAATTTTTTTTTTCTCTTAATTCAATTTCGAATAAAGTTTCAAAATCTAAAAATGCAGAAAGGTTAGAAATCTTTCTTTGAATCTATCTGCAAAATCTCAACTCTCAAATCTTTATATCGATCTTGAATTTTGAAGTCAAAGTTTAGTTTAAAAAAAGTCAACAATTGTTCTTGAGACAAATTCGCGTTCGTGTATATGTTTCTGATCAAATTGACGATTCCAGTAGTTTTTATACATGTTTAGAAAACTATTTCGTGTTATAAACATTATCTATAATGTTATCTATTACGAAATCAATTTTTTTTGTTTTGTTCCAAGAACCGATGCTGCAGTAGGCCTTAGTGTTTTTTTTTTTTATTTTAGAACCCAAATTATTTTTTTTTCTGTAATGTTTTGAAGCTTTAAAGGGAACCCCGATTTTTTATTTTTTTTTGGTTATTGATGTTTTGTTGAATCCATGAGACTTGTGGAGAAGAAGAGGAATAGAAGAAAAACAGTTTATATATAAAATTTAAATTCGATATTAGTACAGAGAATCAGAATTGGTGGGATGGTCGAGAGTGTTTGCGTGTGAGCATGTGGTCACGAGATCGAGTCCAGGGGACGGTAGTTTCTTTTTTTTTTTTGAAACTCTTTTCATGTGAGGTAGTTTTCTTTTCTAATTTTTTTATTGTTATTATATATTAATTATTATTAGTATTATTATTATTATTGTGATTGTTTTGATTGTTATTGTTATTGTTATTATTAGTATCATACTTGTTATCATATTTGAAAGTATTATAGACATTACTATTATTATTATGATAGGTATTAATAATATTATTATTAGTAATAAACTTATCATTTTAGTATTTTATCATCATTAGGATTATGATTATGATTATCATTATTATTATTATGAAGGAAATAAAAATATATTATTATCATCAATATTAGAATTTGTACCGGTTTATAAATAATAGTATCATCAGTACATTTACAATTAATAATATCATATTTATCAGTATCATCATTAATATTTACTAGTATTATTATGATTATCATTTATCATTTTATAAATATTAGAACCCTTATTATTAACATAAGTATGGTATTAGTATTAATATTATTTTAGAGTTATTATTATTAGTATCATTAACAGTTATCATTTTCATTTTTTTTGCTATTAGTATTATCATTATTAATAAAATTATTATTATTATTAGTAAATCATTATTATCTAAATTATTATTTTAACAAATAAATCTTTTGTACACTATATATATACTTATGGTATATACTAGGATTGTATTAATAATTCACATAACAAACTAATAAAATTTCATAAATACAATACTAACCACAAATATATGTATATAAATATATTAATGTCACTATTTATATAAACGTAAATCATTATAGATATATACATAAAATCGATATATATATATAAAATATAACTTAAAATATAATATAAGTATACGTTTTAAAATAAAGGTTAGAATAAATTCTACAAAACTATAATATATAAATAATACATATTAATAAATGAAATTTTGTAACTTACATTATACGTATTAATATATACACAATTGATATAGGTTCGTGAATCCGAGGCCAACCCTGCATTGTTCAATGACGTCATATGTATTTTTACTACAAAATACAGTATCGTGAGTTTCATTTGCCTTTTTACCCTTTATATTTTTGGGCTGAGAATACATGCGCAACTTTTATAACTGTTTTACGAAATTGACACAAGTACGTGAAACTACATTCTATGGTTGGATTATCGAAGTCGAATATGCCCCTTTTTATTAAGTCTGGTAATCTAAGAATTAGGGAACAGACACCCTAATTGACGCGAATCCTAAAGATAGATCTATCGGGCCCAACAAGCCCCATCCAAAGTACCGGATGTTTTAGTACTTCGAAATTTATATCATGTCCGAAGGAGGATCCCGGAATGATGGGGATATTCTTATATATGCATATTGTTAATGTCGGTTACCAGGTGTTCAATCCATATGAATGATATTTTTGTCTCTATGCATGGGACGTATGTTTATGAGAAATGGAAATCTGAAATCTTGTGGTCTATTAAAATGATGGAAACGATTGTTTAAGTTAAACTAATGAACTCACCAACCTTTTGGTTGACACTTTAAAGCATGTTTATTCTCAGGTACGAAAGAAATCTTCCGCTGTGTATTTGCTCATTTTATAGATATTACTTGGAGTCATTCATGGCATATTTCAAAAGACGTTGCATTCGAGTCGTCGAGTTCATCAAGATTATTATCAAGTCAATTATAGTTGGATATATTATGAAATGGTATGCATGCCTGTCAACTTTCGATGTAATGAAAGTTTGTCTTTTCAAAAACGAATGCAATGTTTGTAAAATGTATCATATAGAGGTCAAGTACCTCGCGATGTAATCAACTGTTGTGAATCGTTTATAATCGATATGGACTTCGTCCGGATGGATTAGGACGGGTCTTCACAGATTAAAAGTTATTCAAAGTACGACTGAAAAAATCTGAGAGTCTGTCAAGTATGTAAGAGGAAGTTCGGCTAGAAAAGCTAAATTTGCTGAATGCATTGCACACCTTTCGCTGCAGTGTGGTAGGCATGTGCGTCAGGACGTAGTTACTAGATGGAATTCTACCTTTCAGATGCTTGATTGTGCATTAGTCTACCGACACGCTTACGAGCGATTACAGTTAGTAGATAAAGATTTTAAAACATGCCCAACACAAGAGGAGTGGGCAAGAATAGAAGCAATCAGAAACTTTTTGGAACCTTTTCACATCATCACAAAGTTGTTTTCTGGGAGGTGTTATCCGACATCTGTAGTAACCCGAACTTTTCCATGATTGATTATTATTTACATGAATAAATATTTCCAATATGTTAAGCAATCAAACTTGTTAAGACTTGATTAATTGAAACGGATTTTGTGTTAACATTGACCACTCAGTTTGTCCGATGATTCACGAACGTTATAACTTGTATATGACATGATACTATATATATGAACATATATATATATATATGTTTAACATGATGAAATGATAATTAAGTATCTCATATGTATATTAACAATGAACTTTATACATAAAACAAGACTACTAACTTAAGAATTTCAAAATTATATCTATATGTAACGATTATCGTTGTAATAACATCTTAATATTTATATATCATATTAAAATATATTAGTACATCATGGTATCATGATAATGTAAAAATTTAACATCTCATTAGATTTAATAACAATGGGATTAATTACATTTAACGAAATCGTTAACTTAAAGGTTCTGAAACAACATGTACATGTAACGACTAACGATGACTTAACGACTCAGTTAAAATGCATATACATATAGTGTATTAAGATGTATTAGTACACTTTAGAAAGACTTCATGACACATATCAAAGTACTTCTACTTAACAAAAATGCTTATAATTACATCCTCATTCATTTTCATCAACAATTTTACTCGTTTGCACCCGTATTAGTACTCGTACAATACACAGCTTCTAAATGTATATACTATTGGTATATACATGATCTGTGCGAGGTGTAGTACGAAATAGTATTATTTTTAATACGAAATACAGCGTAATATGATACAAGTTTTATTAATTTACGGATGTGATATACCAAAACCTTGCTACAACACTATTGGTAGTGTACCTAATCGTAGAGTAGTATAGTTTTTAGTAAGTCCGGTTCGTTCCACAGGGAGCTAGCGATTACGTACTATATTTTTAACAACTATATTTATATAAAATATATATAATTATACATATTAATAATAATATATAAAAGGGGGGTTTTTACCGTTTAATAACCTGTTTGTCGATTTTAAATAAAGCATAAAGATAAATGACGATAATTAAAATGCGTAAAATAAATAACAATAATTAAATGATGAAATATAAAATTGAGAATAATAAAATGACAGTAAATGAAAGTACGATGAGAAATACAATAAAAGAATTATGCTTATTTAAACTTCCGTAATCATGATGTTTGACGTTTTGATTTTAATTTATTACCCTGGGTTAATTGTCCTTTGTCCTGGATTATTTGATACCTATTTGATTTTTGTCCATAATAGTCCATCGGTCATAATTATAAAATGCTCGTCAAATTAACCTTATTCTCGAAGTCAAATATTCCAACCAATTAGGGATTTAAACTGTAGCAAGGTTTTAATACTTTGTTAATAATTACACCAGGTTATCGACTGCGTGTAATCCAAGGTTTTAATACTTTGTTAACAATTACACCAATTAACCTTGTATGTAATCCACCCCTGTTTTAATTAGTCCATGATACATTAATTTATTCACTTGGCCATAATGAATAATCAATTACCCAATCCAATTGATTAATTAAATGATTGTAACGATGTCGTATAAACGTCGCTAAATAGGACATTCGTAATCAATTTAATAATTATTAGATTAACTAATTTGAAGATAGGTTTGACAGGTTCCAATGAGTTGTCATTCAATTAGACAATACCCCCTACCTATTAATAGTCAATAGTTCAATGTTCACAAGTGTCGGTCTTTTGTCCAAACCCTAATTATGGTACAAAATCCAATAACCCTGTCTTAATATTTAGTCCAACATCACGATTACTTCGGCTCAAATAAGCATAATAATAACTTAGTTACGAGACATTAATTTAAAAAGGAAGAACATAACTTACAGTGGTATTTAATCACGTAGTGTTACACGGACAGAGTTCCGACTTACAAAACCTTAAAACATTCTTACAATAACCTTATTATTATTAACTTTAGTTAAAATTATAATTATAATTATAATATAAATATAAATATAAATATATATATAGATTGAGAATCAGAGAAACAGAAAAGAAAAAGATGTGTTTTCATCGGCTGAACTCGTGGCCTTTTATAGGCAGATTCTGAATTTGGCTGCTCCGCGAGTGTGGAGCTTTTATGCCTTACAGCTCCGCGAGTGCGGAGCTTCGGATTCCAGCTCACCAAATTGAGTTAAACGTGGGCTGCTGAATATTATAATATATAATATAGTAATATATAATTTTATATAATTATATATATTATATTATATTCTTGTGCATAGTTGACTTGTAATTTTAGCTCCGTTGAGTCGTACGTTGATACTCGATTTATGTCTCGGTTCCGGATTTTCGAACGTCGTTTCGTACGCGTAGATATCTTGTACTTTGCGTTCCGCGACTTGTACTCTTGTCAATATTTAGACGTTAATTATCAATAATTGGAAGCACTTGGATTGTAACTTGTACATTTGAGCTTTTTGGTCATTTAGGTATTCAAATAGTCATTTTTGTCTTTTGTCTTCGCACTTATTTATTTAAACGAATATTACATAAAAATAGAATAATTGCAACTAAAAGCTTTACATATTGGAAGGATATTGATACTAATTATATGTTCATTTAGAGCACTATCAAATATCCCCACACTTGAACGTTGCTTGTCCTCAAGCAATACAGAACTTGAAATTAAAATCACACTTCACTCGAATCATTTTTTTATTTTCACACTTTATACATCAGTGATTTTGATACGGCGGTATACACAATGATAGTAACGATGTGGTTTACAGTCCCACATGACTATAAAAATTTAGATCCTTTAAGGAAATTGGATCTTTATGAAAATATTTGATCTTTTGAAAATTCATTCTAGCTTTTACTCTAGATAAGTTTTCCGGAATAACCCTTCACCGGTTTTTGCAAAATATTTTTGTAGGTTTTGTGGGTTCCATATTTTCAAATTTTAGCTCAAAACTTATGGTTTTGTGTCACCCACTTGCTAATCCTTGTATTAGGAAAGCACGCGTCCAGTATACTTGCTCCGTATATTACCTTTTAGTAAACTACCGTTCGGTTGTAAAGGAAAGCGTTGAACAAGCAACTGTTAAGGCAATGTCTAATGACATGCAGATGTTCATGGTCCATAATGTGTTGGATGCAGTTACTATCCTTTGTAGGAGCAATAGTAAAGATCACCCTATAATTTTTCGGTCTGGCACAAGGTCCTTTCTCCAACCATGCTATGCAACCACCGTTCTTACGGTTGACACCGATTTGGTTCAGGTGACCTAATAAATTCTGGGTGAATTCCTAGGATTTTAAGTTCAATGGTAATGAACGTATTGAAAATAGGTTTTCAGAAAACAAATCGGTTTTAATTTTGATCAAATTATTTTCTCGTTCAAGCTCGAGTTTAGATATCATCGAATTCCATGAGTTTGTAATTTTCAATCTTTAAGGTCAATCTCTAGGATTGAGTAATATCAGTCTTAAAAGCTGATTTTTGATCTTTAAGGAGATTATATTTTCTGGAGGTCTGATTCATTAGTCTTATCAAGCTAATTTGCACGGCGCCCTCCCCATTTTACGAGACATATCCTCTCATGGTTAGGATAAGTCTGACCACATGGCGACCCTGTTTGATGCTGAGGTCCGTGGATTTCCTGTTGATTTTAGAGATGACTTTTCTAGATTTTTCGTCAACCCACAGCTGGTCTGGACGACAATTTCCTGACCTAAATCAAGAAGCGCATGTCTTTTTCGGAAGACTTTACTTCCTTTTAATGATCGAATTGATTCATCGTGTAGATCCATCTTTCTTTCAAATATATTACAGTAAATCGGGTAAATCTGATTATTATCGTCCAAAACAAAAGTCTGCAATAATCTTGTACAAATATGTGATATATGCTTTGAAGAATTTGGTAAATTCTTCCCACACTTAGCTTTTATTTATTATTTTCTTTGCCTTTTTATTCTCCTTTATTCCATTTTAAATGAATTAAAGCGTTTTGGGTTGTTTCTACATTTATGTTCTCTCCGAGGTAACAATAATTTCGGTATTATAACCTAGTTTTATCGTTCATAAATATGTATAAACATGATTTTAAATTCATTTAGTTGAAATTTTTTCAAATTTTCACAAAATTTGGCAATTAAACTAAGTGTAAACCCGAGAGAATTTATAACCCTTCCCCACACTTGAGATCATGCAATGCCCTCATTTGCAAGAAATCAGTAAAAATTTAAATTCATGAGGGTGATTAGTGTAGAAAAATGATTAAAAATACAGAGTTTGTAAACATATTGTTTTATATCACATTTGATAATTTACGTCTAGTCGTTAAAATTAGTAGCTTTTGCTGAACTTTAATGTCAGTCTTTGAAAATGCGTTGTTTTACCCTGTTTTGTACATAAGATAAACTACAAACATAATATATATATATATATATATATATATATATATATATATATATATATATATATATATATAAACCTTTATTTATTAAAACAATTTAAATGAATAATTTATTTAAAATTTTGTTTCCTTTTACTTTAGGTAGTTTCGGTATGTTTACCTAGTCCGTCCCTCGACAAAATTTAAAATTTGTCATTTTTAAAGCGATTGTTTTAAAAGCAAATATTTTTCGGTTTTTTTTAATTTTTTGGTATACTTTAGATCAATAATATTAAAAATAATGATAACAAAATTTTTCGCCCCGCCCTCGGGTAAATCAATTTCGGTTCCATGACCTAGTCTTCAACTTACGATGAATTTTAGAAATCATTTTTTAAACTTAATGAAATAAAGTAATTTTTGTTTTTTTAAATCACACAAAAATTAAATTTAAAAATGCAAATTAATTTCATACAAAACCTACAAAACAAAAATTCAGAATGGGGGGAGAAAACTAGTTCTTTAGTGTCTTCTAGTGAAAAAGACCAATCGGATTCCATTCTCGGAACTACACGAGAACAGAACAACTAACTCTAGACAACGTTTTCTTTTTAGAACATTTGAATCTCCCCACACTTAGGTAGCTGTGGTGTCGAAATTGTGATTAATTTCATAGTCAATTTCTTTTGGACCATAATCAACTTGCATATCTGTGACTTTTGCTTTAAGCCATTGGTCGGATTCTTGTGTAATATTCACAAATTCAACTACTTTCGCATTTTCTTTAGGCGATAGATTGTATACTAACCGGTTACATAACTTAAAGTTCCCCTTAGTTCTAGCATCGCGAATCCGTTTAATAAGTTTCTTCATTGAACTATTAATAACGGTGTCATTTAATTTCGTATCAACAACGGGGTTCTTTGTTATCAAGTCATCATTAGGTGTTACTTCATCTTCCCCACACTTATGCATTTTATTATTGTTAAGCACTACCGTTGGAGTTGGTAAAACAATATGGTTTTTACCAATCGTTTTTGGTTCAACGGTTTTGGTTGGTGGAGATTTAGACTTTCGACTCACAAAGGTGATCGATTTTTCACCATCACGAAGTGTCATTCTACCCTCTCTTACATTAATGAACGCCTCGGTGGACGCTAAGAATGGTCGTCCTAAAATTAGAGGAACGTTTGAGTCCTCTTCTATGTCAATGACAATAAATTCGAATAAAAAGGTTAAATTACCCACTTGAACGGGTAGGTTGTTAGCAATTCCAACTGGGTGCCTAATGGTTTGATCAAAGAGTCGAACACTCATCTCTGTTGGACTTAACTCACCTACTCCTAATCTCTTATATAATGAAAGAGGCATAACACTCACACTCGCACCTAAATCTGCTAGTGCATCATACATGACACAATCACTAAGTAGATAAGGAACAATAAATTTACCCGGATCACCCAACTTTGGTGGAGGTTTTGGTGGAACTGTCTTCACCGGGTTTACTTTTATGGTTTTTGTTTCTTGCACTTTCTTATTCTTCTTCTTCTTTCCAGAGGTATCACAAACTTTATCACCTATCACTTGCTCATACTCAACTTCTTTTCTTGTAAACGGGATGGGTGGTCTGTATGGTGCCACCACTGGCTTTACATACTCGGGTGATGGTGGTGTTGTAACTTCTTCATTGTTACACACATCTAAAACCTTCCCATCTTCTGATGATGGTTTTTCAGAATTTGTTGACACCATATTATCATTCTCATTTCGAGGATTTACTTCAGTATTACACGGTAGCTTTCCTTGTTCCCTCTCACTCATCATGCTAGCAAGAGTACCAACATGTTTTTTTAGATTCAAAATGGAAGCTTGTTGAGTTCTTAATGACTGATCAAACCTCTCATTTGTTTGGGTTTGAGATGTAATAAATTTTATTTGAGATTCCATTAGCTTTGCCATCATTTCTTCCAGATTTGGCTTTTTCTCTTCGGTTTGTTGTTGTGGTTTATATAAGATAGGTCTTTGTTGATTGAAAGTGTTGTTTTGAGTTGGTTGGTTATTCGGACCTTGTTGGTTGTACGAGTTATTGTTGGGTCCATTTGGATTGTAAAGAACGTTTTGATTTCGATTAAAGTTTGGCCTTGGCGGTTGATCATTATTTCCCGGCCTTTGATTCATGTAGGAAACATTCTCTCGTTGTTCCACCGTTTTTCGATGTGACAATCTTTCATTAAGTGTAGTCCACCGCATTGCTCACAACTGATTCGTATTGCGTGAATATCTTTAGTCATCTTTTCCATTCGTCTTTCAAAAGCATCTATTTTTGCGGAAACGGAATCAAAGTCATGGCTAGAATCGGCTCTAGCCGCTTTAGATGAACGAAAAATATCTTTTTCCTGATGCCACTCATGTGAGTGGGAGGCTGTGTTATCAATAATTTTATAAGCTTCAGTTGCGGTTTTTTTCATAATGGAACCACCAGCTGCTATGTCGATGTCTTTTCGTGTAGTAATGTCGCATCCTTGGTAGAATATTCGTATTATTTGATAAGTGTCTAAACCATGTTGAGGACATCCTCTCAACCACTTTCCAAATCTTGTCCACGCCTCATATAGAGTTTCATTTGGATTTTGTGTTAACGTAACAATTTCTCCTTGAAGTCTCACGGCTTTAGATGCTGGAAAGAATCTTTTAAGAAATTTCTCAACTAAAACATCTCATGTTTCAATCGCCCCTTCAGGTAACGATTCTAACCAATCTTTGGCTTCTCCCTTTAAAGTCCAGGGAAACAACATGAGATAGATCGGTTCATCCTCAACTTCTCTGATTTTGAATAGAGTACAAATCCTATTAAAGGTTCGAAGATGTTCATTTGGATTTTCTTTTGGCGTACCACTATATTGGCATTGATTAGTTACCATGTGTAGGATTTGTCCTTTGATTTCATAATCTGGCGCATTAATGTCTAGCTTAATAATGGCGTGACCTTGGCCAGTGCGTGTGGCTCTCATTCGATCTTCCATACTTAGAGGTTCCGTTATTTTCATATTTGAATTTGTTGAATACGAATCACTAGAAGATTCTGATTTAATGATTTGTGGTTCAGGAGGAATGATTATTGGTTCGGGATCTTGGAATTGTCCTTGAATATCCTCCGGGTTCTCAATTGTGAGGTCGGGTTCAAAAAATAAATTATCGGAAATTTGAATTGGAATACTTGGTCGACTTGATGATGATTCTAAAGAAAAATCAACGGCGACAATATTGGCTAGATGTCTTGATCGAGTTACAGGTGGTGAACGTATGAAAGGTGGTGAACGTTTTGCTCGGTACATTCACTGAATATCCTATTAGTTATAAAAATAAAAAAAATTATATAAGTTATCAAAATAATAGACTTTTCTGATTTTGTCTACGTTTCGAATAGCCAATAGATGCAGCAGGTAGCCAGGACCCTTTAAATCGGAAGCCCACAACTCGCCACTAACAAATCCAACTATTACTACGAACCAGAAAATTTGGATGTCTATCAATTTAACCGCTTAAAATAATTTTTCGTCAAAATTTTGAAATAAAAATATATGTCCTAAAAACTAGAGCGTAGAAATGAGAAAGAAAAAGAGTGCGTCGAAAAACGTCGAAAAATAAAAAGTCGAAAAATAAAAATAATAAAGTAGAGCGTCGAAACTTAAAAGTCTAAAAACTAAATATTAAAACTTGTGTCTAAAGGGATTAAAGCTTAAAGGAATTCTAAACGGAAAACGGCAATTACTTAAAAGGCACTAAAATCTATTAAATATTAAAGCGATAAGCGACGTCGTAAAATTCTAAAGCGCCTAAATCTTAATCTAAAGAAAAAGCACTTAAGGGATTTTACGGCAAAGCCTAAAAACTTGAAATATAAAAATAACTATGGCACAAACTAAGTTTAAAACTAATTACAAACGATAAATATACAAATTACTAATTAAATGAAAAAAAATATACAATTTATAAAAAGAAAATAAAAAAATGATAAAATTATTTAGTTTTATAAAAATATTATTTTTGTATTATTATTTTATAAAAGTATTAATTTTATAATTAATAAAACTAATTAAAACTTAAAAATACAAATTTAATTAAAACTAAAACTAATTAATATATTAAACCCTAATTATAATTAATAATAATTAAATTATAACCCTAATTTTGTAATAAATGCAGGCTTAGTGTTTGACCTGTCAGACGGTTCTGCGAGTGCGGTGCCACGTGCCAGAATAGCTCCGCGAGTGCGGAGTTACGCAATCTCAGATTGATGCAGGCCAAAATATGCTGGTTCAGCGTAATTTTTTTTTTTAACTCTATTTTGGATTTTAATATATTTAAAATATAATTTAAATAAAAATTATATTTTAAAAATTACTTAATAGTTTTATAACTAAAAAAAATTACACTTTTTAATTTCGTACTTAGAAATATAGATATATATTTTTCTTTTTTATGTTTTTATATTTTTTAAAAACTTATATATTTTTAAAAAAATAGCTTAAAAACTTTTTTTTTATATATAGCGTTTCGCTTTTTGTTCCCGGCAGCGGCGCCAAAAACTTGATGTGTGCGAGGTGTAGTACGAAATAGTATTATTTTTAATATGAAATACGGCGTAATATGATACAAGTTTTATTAATTTACGGATGTGATATACCAAAACCTTGCTACAACACTATAGGCAGTGTACCTAATCGTAGAGTAGTGTAGTTTTTAGTAAGTCCGGTTCGTTCCACAGGGAGCTAGCGATTACGTACTATATTTTTAACAACTATATTTATATAAAATATATATAATTATATATATTAATAATAATATATAAAAGGGGGTTTTTACCGTTTAATGACCGGTTTGTCAATTTTAAATAAAGCGTAAAGAAAAATGACGATAATTAAAATGCGTAAAATAAATAACAATAATTAAATGACAAAATATAAAATTGCGAATAATAAAATGACATTAAATGAAAGTACGATGAAAAATACAATAAAAGAATTATGCTTATTTAAACTTCCGTAATCATGATGTTTGACGTTTTGATTTTAATTTATTACCCTGGGTTAATTATCCTTTGTACTGGATTATTTGATACCTATTTGGTTTTTGTCTATAATAGTCCATCGGTCATAATTATAAAATGCTCATCAAATTAACCTTATTCTCGAAGTCAAATATTCCAACTAATTAGGGATTTAAACTGTAACAAGGTTTTAATACTTTGTTAATAATTACACCAAGTTATCGACTGCGTGTAATCCAAGGTTTTGATACTTTGTTAACAATTACACCAATTATCCTTGTATGTAATCCACCCCTGTTTTAATTAGTCCATGATACATTAATTTATTCACTTGGCCATAATGAATAATCAATTACCCAATCCAATTGATTAATTAAATGATTGTAAATGATGTCGTATATGTGATGCCCCGTACAAAACCATCGTGTACGAATCATCAACAACAGGATCATTACAAGGTTAAGTACTATATGCTGTAATAAAAGAAGTTGCATTCACGATAGAAAGATGACGTCATAATCGACTTCAAAAGTTTTACACCAACAGTATGCTTCTACGAATAGCAAGCATGAATAAATGTATGTGACCCTTAGGTCGTTACAAAACATAGTTTCAAATGTATTAAAGTTTGAATGCAAGATAAACAGTTCATGCGGTGATAACACTAGAGCAGCGGGTGTCTACGGCAAGACTAGTACACAGCGGAAGCAACCTTAAGCACCTGAGAAAAACATGCTTAAAAACGTCAACACAAAGGTTGGTGAGCTATAGTTTAAGTATAACAGTATGTAAGGTAGGCCACGAGAATTCAGTGCTACAAAGAGCGTTTCAAAACAGTATGATAAAGTATATGTTAACCGTGGGCACTTGGTAACTAACTTAACGTTTATACCCCCTGAAAGTACACTTGGCAAGTGCGTTTGTTTACAAAGCATTAAACACTCGTTAAATGATAGCGCTACTAGCCTGAGTGGGGATGTCAAACCCTATGGATCCATATCTAAGATTCGCGTTCACGGTTCAAAAACCAATGATTAAACGTTACCGAGCTAAAGGGAATGTTTATGCCGTTGTATAACCCACACATATATAAAGTTTAAGTACTCGTGCCTAGTATGTAAAACATAAAATCCGCATGTATTCTCAGTTCCCAAAATAAGTTAAAGTAAAAAAGGGAATGCTATAACTCACAATGATAAAGTAGCGGTAAAGTATGACTCGGGAAATAAGCAAGTGTGTAGGTCCGGGAAGTCCTCAACCTAAGTCAAATAGTACTAAGTTAGTAAATCGTCCAAAAAGGTTTAAAAGTATGTAAATAAGGTCTTAAGGGTCATCATTATTCGTCTTTAAACAAAAGGTGTAAAGTAAGTTTCGTTCATGAAAAGAGTTTAAAACGAAGGCTGAGTTCGGTCAGTCACCACGGCCTCTATACCTACTGAAATAAGGTGAGACCAGTGGCCATGGCTCCCTATATGAGTCCTTTAGTTGTGGTAAAAATTACAGAAGCAAACTCGTCTTCGTTTGACCATGGCGATGGTCTAAGTGCGAGTAGGTCAGAATTTTTAGCACAACGTTAAATGGACATAGTGACGATCGGAGGGCCATAAATCCGAAACCGTAACTCGGATTAAGACGAGTCCTATATGAAAAATTATCTACTCTAATAAAGATATCAGAAAATAATAATTACAGTAGCCCAGATCGTACGGTTCAGACACAGAAACAGTAGAACAGTAGGGTCAGTAGGTTCCGGTGGTTCTTGGTGCTTGATGCTTATCATGGTTCTCATCCTTGATGCATATAGCTTCAAGTGTGCAACTCATTGATGTGTTTGCATCGTTTTCACCAAGGTTTGACCATCATAACCCAAGTTTAAGTCTAAGACATGAAGCAAAACTCACTTAAGTGTTGCAAGTGTTTTGATGAACCAAAGTTACATCAAGTCTTAGATTCAACACATACATGAAATGTAAAAGTAATATTAACCAAGTTTTGACTATTATGACACAAGTGTAGGTCTAAGACATGTATCACAACTCACTTAAGAGTTGTATGAAGTTTGATGAACCAAAGTTACATCAAAGTCATAGATCTAACACATACATGAACTTTAAAACTAATAATAAGTTACAAACTTGAAAGTAAACTAACTAATCAAGATCTTAAGATGTAGAACATAGTTCTTAGTTAGATCTTGAAGATCCAAGACCCAAAAGTCTAGATCTAAAGTTATTAAGTTAAATCTAACACAAGTGTATGAAGTTATAACTAAAGAGTTACACTTCTAGGTTCTTGAACTTTTAAAGTTAACTTTAGTTCAAGATTAATGAGATCAAAGTTAACTAGTAACATTTGACCAATATTAATCAATAAAAATAAATTTAAAGTGCATAATATGAAGTAATAAACTAAGTAAACAAGTAAATAATTCATGGTGGTTCATACTCTAAAGATTCAAACCAAAGTTTGATCTTTAAGAATGTAAACTTTTAAGTTTACAAACATGATTCACAAGTATGATTTTTATCACCATGAACTTACAATCTTTAAAACAACATATGTAGAACATAAACTAGTAAGTTTAATTCTTGAGTATTCTTGAAATTACAAGATAAAAAAAGAATGAAACTAGTAAGTTTGATTCTTGAAACTAGTAAGTAAATAATAAATAACAACTAGTAAGTAAGTAATAACAACAACAAATAACAAAACAATAATCAAAGAACAAGTGATGATGATGATGATTAAGGGGTGTTTAGTATTCGGTTTTAATGAAGAACAAGAAGAGAAAAGAAGCTCAAGATACTTACAAAGTAAAGAGCAAAATGAGAGAAAAAGTTTGAGAGAAATTGTGAGTAAGAGTGTGTGTGTGTGTGAAATGTGAAGTGAGCTAGTGATCAAGTAGTCAAAAATTGAAAGCAAAAACACTCCCAAGGAGCTCCTAGGCTGACGGCCTGCTCAAGTAAAAGGGGAAGGAAATTGTTCAATGGTTACTAGCATGTAAGGCTTAAAAAGGTTGGTTAAATGAGGTGTTTACATGGGAAGGATGTATAACCAAACTAGTAACTAGATTCTATACAAGTTAAGCCATCAAGTTTAGTTCTAAATAAGACTTACAAGTGTTAGTGGGCTAACTAGTCCACTAAGGAAGTAGGTTGGGCTAATTAAGTCCATTAATACTAATAAAAGCCCAATTTCAAGTAATTAACAAGTAAATCCAAATAAAGCCCAAGTAATTAACCAACAACCTTAGTTAATTAAAATGATTAATAAACTTAATCATGAATGTAAATAATACTTGAAAATATTATTCGTGCAAGTTTCGTGTGTCACAAAAACGTTTATGGCATTTAAAGTCAAGTACGGGAAATCATGGCAACATGTAAATGTAATAACATACATTCGTTTAATCACAAGTATTAATAATAATAATTATTAATTAATAAACGTTGGAAAATCCAGGGTCGTTACATTACCCACCTGTTAAAGAAAATTTCGTCCCGAAATTTTAAGCTGAGGTAGATCGAGGAGTTCGGGAAAATGTGAGGATACTTCCGCATCATTTGATCCTCTCGTTCCCAAGTAAACTCAGGTCCTCGTTTGGCATTCCATCGTACTCGGACGATCGGAATCTTGTTGCGTTTCAAAGTTTTGACCTCACGATCCATAATTTCAACAGGTTCTTCCACAAAGTGAAGTTTATCGTCAATCGTAAGTTCTTCCAATGGTATGATGAGTTCGGGTGTAGCAAGACACTTCTTCAAGTTTGACACGTGGAAGGTAGGATGTGTTGGGTTTTAACAAGTTTCATAATACTTAGGACATTTTAAGAAACAAATTAAGCGGAAGCATGTAAGTATTACCATTTAGAACTTGTAAACCTTTAACCAATTAAAGTTAAAACCCAATTAGGATCAAGTTATGAAACATGCTTACAAACTACAAGCAAATAAAGAGATTATACCTCCTACTAGCTTGTTGATAGATGATGATGAAGATGATGATGAATGGAGCTCCAAAACTATGAAACCTCAAGTAGTTATACCCCAAACTTGTGCACCAACACCCTAGCTTTTGGTTAGGATTTATTTTTACTTGAAATGAACTTGCAAAATTCAAATTATGAACCTCTTTTGACCACCAAACCCCACGGCACCAGCAGCTGAGTTTTTAAGAGAGTTATGCAGTTTTTTTTCAAGTATTTTGACTTGTTTCACTTGAGAGAATAAGTGCAATACTTGGTAGAAGTGTTAAGCATGCTTATGAGGAGTTGTGAAGTATTAAAAGTAACAAAAACAAGCATGTGAGCCCTTCCTTGGAGTCCTAAAATCTGCCACATATTTGTTTAATAATAATACATGTAAGTTTATAAAAGTTTATAAACTTATTATAAACTTATGTATTATTTTGTTACTTATATATTTTATAAAACCTTTTATAAAATATAACACAATATAATCATTTAAACCCATAAACAATTATATATAAATTATCCAAATAATTTATCTCAAGTGATAATATTTTAGAAACCCGATTTTCTAAAATCCAAGTGTCGCGTATTTGCTTAATGATCCAATCGTTAAGATCAAATACGTATGAGGTGTCGGTAAGTTTGTTATTGGGTATGACCCGACTTGGATCATATCATATTAGCCACATTAATTTAATATGTCTCTCGGGCATACGAAATACCTTCAATCTCCCACTTGCACGAGAAACATAAGAAATTAATGCAAGTGACGGATACAGCCTAACACACCGTCCATCACCCCTAATATGTTATGACTTTGTGCCATTCAATAACATCATCCCTTTCGAGCTCCCTACTCGAACTGATATATGTAGGTGAATCTTTCATTATTTCCTTTCGTCCTAGATGTCATGTTAAATCCAAGAGATACAGAGTGATCACTCTCTTATAGATTTAACTTTTCAGGCCTTAGACATCTGACTCTCAACGAATAAGAGGGACAAATTCCATCTTGACTACATACGTCCTAGATATACACTTTGTAATATACCTGAGTTCTTCCTTATGTACTACCATGTTTCAGAATAGCGAAGGAAAGAATCAAGGCACAGTACTTGGTGAATATCCGAACCCAATATGTATCTCAGGTCAGAGGATACAATGATATTCGCCTTTACTCAAGATTACATGTGATCAACCACAAAGGCTCTATACAGTAATTCTTGAGAGCGGGTCTTCCAATATTTGTTTCCCACAAATATCTATGAACCTTGGTTGCAACCTTGCCCCACATTCAAACTATGAATGTATACCAATCCGAGTTCATAATAGTCTAAACCTCACACTTGTTCCCACAAATGTGATCGACTACGGAAATTTAGAATAATTGCTTATTCATGGATGAAATATGCAAAATAGGAACATAACTCATAATTAAATTAATACCATAATTATATTAATGAGTTTGAACTAATTCGTTCCGTTACAATACATAAAATAGATCAATTCCAATCACTAGAATATCGAAGTCCTAATGCACAAACATGTCCCTCATGTTTTGGTCCATGTAAAAGCTTCGTGAGTGGATCCGCTACATTTTGATCTGTGTGAACTTTGTGAATACATATCTTTCCCTTTTCAACCTCATCCCTGATGTAGTTGAATCTCCGCTCAATGTGACGAGTCTTTTGATGAGCACGAGGTTCCTTGATTTGAGCAATCGCACCCTCGTTGTCACAAAAGATCTCAAGAGGGTCCTGAATGGAAGGGACCACTCCTAAGTCGTCGATGAATTTCTTCATCCATGCAGCTTCCTGAGCTGCCAGTGAGGCGGCAATGTACTCCGACTCTGTAGTGGATAACGCAACAACCTCCTCTTTCGAACTCTTCCAAGAGACCGCACCACCATTTAACATGAAGACATAACCGGATTGTGATCGAGAGTCATCTCGATCAGTTTGGAAACTCGCGTCCACGTAACCTTTTACAGCGAGATCCTCCTCACCAGACCCATATATTAGAAACATATCCTTAGTTCTCCTAAGGTATTTCAATATACTTTTAACAGCAATCCAATGACTGTTTCCTGGGTTGTTCTGGTATCTACTTGTCAAGCTTAGAGTGCATGACACATCCGGTCTAGTACATATCATTGCATACATGATAGACCCAATAGCAGATGCGTATGGGACTTTCTTCATTCTCTCTTGTTCATCTTTCGTGGTAGGACACTGAGATGAACTGAGAACGGTTCCCTTTTGAATAGGTACCAAACCTCTCTTAGAGTTTTCCATCTTGAACCTTTTCAAGATTTTATCAATGTATGTACTTTGACTTAAACCTATCAATCTCTTGGATCTATTCCTATAGATCCCTATCCCCAATATATATTGTGCATCTCCAAGATCCTTAATGGAGAAGCAACTCTTTAGCCAAGTTTTGACTCCTTGCATTGTGGTAATATCATTCCCAAATAATAATATATCATCCACATATAGTACAAGGAACATGATAGTGCTCCCACTAGCTTTCTTATATACACAAGCTTCATCACCATTTTTAATGAAGCCAAATTTCTCGGCTTCCTCATTAAAACGATGATTCCACATTCTAGATGCTTGTTTCAATCCGTAGATTGACTTCTTTAACTTGCATACACTTTTAGCATATTTTGGATCAACAAAACCTTCAGGCTGGACCATATAGACATCTTCCATAAGATATCCATTTAGGAAAGCGGTTTTGACATCCATTTGCCATATTTCATAGTCGTAGTGAGCAGCAATGGCAAATAATATCCTAATAGACTTTAGCATTGCCACAGGCGAGAAAGTTTCATCATAATCAACCCCTTGAGTTTGAGTGAAACCTTTTGCAACAAGTCTAGCTTTATATGTATCCAAGTTTCCATGTATGTCGGTTTTCATTTTGAAAAGCCATTTGCAATCAACTAGCTTAGAGTTAGGAGGTTGCTCAACAAGTTCCCACACTTGGTTTTCATACATGGATTGCATCTCGGCGTTCATGGCTTCCTGCCATTTATCTTTATCAATTCTTGATAAAGCATCTTGGTAGTTTGTTGGTTCATCCAAATCAACCGTATAGCAACCATCTATGAGAAACCCATATCTCTCAGGAGGATTGCTAATCCTACCAGATCTACGAATGCCTTGTGTATTTTGATCATCCATTTGATCATTATCAACATTTTCATGTTGAGTGCTAGTGTCAACCAATTGTGTATCTTCTACTTGATCTTGAACCTCTTCAAGATCTATCTTCCTTTCACTATTTCCTTCCATTAGGAACTTAGTTTCTAGGAATTCCGCTTTCCGAGCAACAAATACCGTTTGCTCGGATGGATCATAGAAGTAATATCCCATGTCATCTTTGGGATATCCTATGAAGATACACTTTGTGGATCGAGCATGTAGCTTATTTGCTACATAACGCTTAGGATAAGCTTCACATCCCCATACTTTCAAGTATGAAAGAGAAGGAGGTTTTCCAAACCACATCTCGTGAGGAGTTCGTTCCACTTTCTTGGTTGGGGCCATATTTAAAATACGAGCCGCGGAGCTTAGACAATAACCCCAAAATGATAGAGGCAACGAGCTTCTTGCCATCATAGATCGAACCATATCCATTAGGGTTCGGTTCCTCCTTTCGGAAACTCCATTAAGTTGGGGTGTTCCGGGTGGAGTAAGTTGTGAGATAATCCCACAACTCCTAAGATGATCTTGGAAAGCATCGCTCAGGTATTCACCTCCTCTATCGGTACGAAGTACCTTAATTGTCCTATTGAGTTGATTTTGTACTTCGTTTTGATATTCTTTGAATGCTTCAAACGTTTCGTCCTTGTGTCTTAATAAGTAGACATATCCGAAACGACTAAAGTCATCAATGAAAGTAACAAAGTATCTTTCACCATTCCTAGTCATGGGTTTAAAGGGTCCACATACACCCGAATGTATTAATCCCAATAAATCTTTAGCCCTTTCATAGGTCCCTTTGAAAGGTGCTTTAGTCATCTTGCCTTGTAAACAAGATTCACATACATCAAACGAATCCATTTCATTTGATTTCAAAAGTCCATTCCTTTGAAGTGTATGCATTCGGTTCTTGTTTATGTGACCAAGGCGACAATGCCATAAGTAGGAATCACTCAAATCCCTTTTGAATTTCTTGGTGCTTGTATGGTACATTGAGCTACTAGATAATGTGTCATCGTGAACCAATTCATAAATTCCATTTGAAGGTGAAGCCTTGAAATAGAATACATTATCTAAATAAAAGTGGATATCATCATTAACAAAATTAGGATTAAAACCACATTGTTTCAAACGGGAAACAGAAATAATGTTTCGACATAAGTCGGGTGCATACAAAACATCATCCAAAATAAGTTCCAAACCACTTGGAAGCTTTAACACAAAGTCTCCTTGAGCCTTCACTTGCACTTTGGCTCCATTACCCATGTAGAGACTTGATGTTCCCGTTTGCTTGCTACTTCTTTTGAACCCCTGCATTGAATTGCAAATGTGAGTTCCACATCCAGTGTCTAATACCCATGTATTAGAAGAAGTAATACTAAGCTCTATATATACCATATATATATTACCTGAGGTTTGCCCAGCATCCCTCTTGTCCTTCAACTCCTTAAGATAAACCGGACAGTTTCGTTTCCAATGACCCATCTCACCGCAACCGAAACATGGGTCTTCCTTGGGGTTTGCCTTCTCGGCTATCTTTTGCTTCTTAGCCTTGTTCTTAGTTGGGGTAACCATCTTCCCCTTCCCTTTGCCTTGATGGGCGGGTCCTTTCCTCTTAGCCACCTTTGGCTTAGAGGTGTTACCTTTGGATCCACCTTGATCGATTGCTAACACGGGTAAAGCCCTTTTACCCATGCTAGTTTCCGCCGTTCTAAGCATACCGTGAAGCTCACCTATGCTCTTATCCATCCCATTCATATTGTAATTAATTACAAATTGATCAAACCTTTTTGATAGGGAGTTAAGGATAAGATCGGTGGCTAACTCATTGGATATGTTTAGGTTAAGTCGGTTAGCACGATCGATAAGGCTTTTCATCTTGAGTACATAAGATGAAACCGATTGGGTATCGTCCATACGACAAGCATGTAGCGCCCGAACCGTTTTGAATCGCTCGACACGCGCTTGTTGAAGGAACATCTCCTTCAATTGCGTTATCATGTCGTATGCACTATGATGCTCGAAATCCTTTTGGAGTTCGGGTATCATAGTCCCAAGCATTAAGCATGAGACTTGAAGGGAGTCGTGGCAATACTTATCGTAAGAGGCCATTGCCTCCACATCATTCTCATCCGGTTGATCGGGAATGGGGTCCTCAAGCACATACATTTTATCCTCTTGTTTGAGGACAATCCGAAGATTGCGGAACCAATCCATAAAGTTGGTATGGTTGAGTTTGTCTTTCTCTAAGAGAGACCTTAATGATAGGTGGTTTAGGTTAAGTGGTGCGTTTGGAATGTTGTTGTTGTTATTGGCGGCCATCTACAAAATTAACAAAGTTCGTTTAAGTATCGATTTTAATTTAACATTCAATACCCTTTAAATCAAATTGAATTATTAAATTCTAGAATCCAACGGTAAACCAAAATTCGGTTAGGTGACCTTTATCCCGCAATTTGATTTAGCTAGGTAGTCAATAAATGACAATTGCAATCCATTTGCAACTTCTAGAGTATGGGATCATGCAATCCTTTTGCATGGCATATTTATCCCATCAACGCCTATATGTTCATCATGCTTCGGTGACCCTAAGTTCATGATTCCCAAATCAAGTCGTCCTACTTGTGTAAACATGTAGACTTTACATACAAGTGGTTAGGTGACCTTTATCCCACATGTATGCGAAGTGTACCTTATTCATATTAGTTTGCTCATGACGGTTAGGTGACCTTTATCCCATCAAGAGTTTCCTAATACGTCTAAGTGTTTCCACAAAAGGATGGCGTTTAACTTGTTTGCCTTGTTAATAAGGGATTTCAAGTTTTCATTAATTCTAGTTTGAGAAAACTTTTGCACCATACACCAACATGCATTTAGTGTATGGTTTATTTGAAAATCCATTTTCATGTTATGTAATAAAGCCAATTTTATTACTTTGATATAAACCATTTTATATGTATGATCCTTATCATGTTCTTAATAACCGATTATTAATGTCCTTTTAGCCGTTTTAATTTAACCATTTAAATTGTCGTTTTGCATGTGATTAATAACGTCTAATTTAACCAATTAAATTTTAGTTTTGTTTGTTGTTAACTTGTGTGATTAACTTGTAGCATACAAACATACAATCCACAATCATACAAGAAATTAAAACAACCACGCATGCAAAACAAAGATGTTCACAATCTAGCCATTTTGGTAGGCATTTGTTTAGCCGAAAACAAATGCCACCGGTTAAGGGGTTATAACACAAAGTTAGAGATTTCAAAATCTCCCACTCAATCTTGCATCCAAATGCTTCTTCATGTGTTCTTCAAGTCTTCATCATCTTCATCATTTTACAAAATATATCCTAATACATTTTGTCTAGAAAATGAAAATACATCCTAATCTATTTTACATACCAAATATAAAATAAATTACATAATCAAATGAATATTATTACAAACCACTTGAATAAATATTATTACAAATCATAAGAATGAATTAAATCAACCAAACATACATGCAACCATACACAAGGTCAAGGCTAAGATTGTGAACAACATGCAACCAAAATTTGAACCAAATAAAGAGTCCAAAACCCATTTTGGGACTCCTATAATTCGGCCCAAAAATCATACCCACCCAAAACCATAAATTTTTTTTTTTTGCATTTTACAATCATGCATGTACATAAAATGCAAAGTTATGGTGAGTTCAAAAACATCTCGAAGCATATTTCAACAACTTCGGCTCTAGATACCATTGTTGGGTTTTAACAAGTTTCATAATACTTAGGACATTTTAAGAAACAAATTAAGCGGAAGCATGTAAGTATTACCATTTAGAACTTGTAAACCTTTAACCAATTAAAGTTAAAACCCAATTAGGATCAAGTTATGAAACATGCTTACAAACTACAAGCAAATAAAGAGATTATACCTCCTACTAGCTTGTTGATAGATGATGATGAAGATGATGATGAATGGAGCTCCAAAACTATGAAACCTCAAGTAGTTATACCCCAAACTTGTGCACCAACACCCTAGCTTTTGGTTAGGATTTATTTTTACTTGAAATGAACTTGCAAAATTCAAATTATGAACCTCTTTTGACCACCAAACCCCACGGCACCAGCAGCTGAGTTTTTAAGAGAGTTATGCAGTTTTTTTTCAAGTATTTTGACTTGTTTCACTTGAGAGAATAAGTGCAATACTTGGTAGAAGTGTTAAGCATGCTTATGAGGAGTTGTGAAGTATTAAAAGTAACAAAAACAAGCATGTGAGCCCTTCCTTGGAGTCCTAAAATCTGCCACATATTTGTTTAATAATAATACATGTAAGTTTATAAAAGTTTATAAACTTATTATAAACTTATGTATTATTTTGTTACTTATATATTTTATAAAACCTTTTATAAAATATAACACAATATAATCATTTAAACCCATAAACAATTATATATAAATTATCCAAATAATTTATCTCAAGTGATAATATTTTAGAAACCCGATTTTCTAAAATCCAAGTGTCGCGTATTTGCTTAATGATCCAATCGTTAAGATCAAATACGTATGAGGTGTCGGTAAGTTTGTTATTGGGTATGACCCGACTTGGATCATATCATATTAGCCACATTAATTTAATATGTCTCTCGGGCATACGAAATACCTTCAGGATGAACTGAGCTTAATTGTGCTGGTAGATCCAAACGGTAAGCAATGGGTCCAACACGTTCTAAGATTTCAAAAGGACCAATGTATCGTGGGTTTAACTTTCCACGTTTTCCAAAACGGATCACACCTTTCCAAGGTGCAACCTTTAACATTACACGGTCGCTCACGTTGAATTCAAAGTCCTTACGTTTAAGATCGGCATAACTCTTTTGACGATCGCGGGCAGTCTTAAGTCTAGCTTGAATCTGAGCAATCTTCTCCGTGGTTTCGTGGACTACCTCGGGTCTGGTGATTTGCTTTTCACCTACGTCAGCCCAACAAATAGGAGATCGGCACTTGCGGCCATACAATGCTTCGAAAGGTGCAGCATTAATGCTTGAGTGATAACTGTTGTTGTACGAGAATTCGGCTAACGGCAAATGCCTTTCCCAGGCCTTTCCAAAATCAATGACACATGCACGCAACATGTCCTCCAAGGTCTGAATCGTTCGTTCACTTTGCCCGTCAGTCTGAGGGTGATAAGCAGTACTCATATCGAGACGGGTTCCCATGGCTTCTTGTAAAGAACGCCAAAATCTAGAAGCAAAAAGGGGATCGCGATCTGAGATGATCGATAAAGGTACACCATGACGAGATACAACCTCTTTGATGTATAGTTGAGCAAGTCTTTCCATTGTATCCGTTTCCTTCATCGCTAAGAAGTGTGCAGATTTGGTAAGGCGGTCAACAATAACCCAAATAGTATTTTATCCGCCCACCATCTATGGTAGCTTGGTGATGAAATCCATCGTTATCCTTTCCCACTTCCATTGTGGGATTTTCAGTTGTTGAAGTAAACCAGAAGGTCTCTGATGCTCGGCTTTAACCTTCGAGCAAGTCAAACACTTACCAACATAAGTCGCAACGTCCTTCTTAAGATTCGGCCACCAATACTGTTCTTTAAGGTCGTGGTACATCTTGCCCGCTCCGGGATGAATCGAATATCTCGACTTGTGGGCTTCATCAAGTATAAGGTTCTGTAGATCTCCATAATAAGGTACCCAAATTCTTCCGGCATAACATCGGAGTCCAGACTCCCTAACCTCGAATCGAGAGACAAGTATGTTCAAATGTTCATGAGTTATATTCTCCTTCTTGATAGCCTCATCTTGGGCTACTCGGATCTGACTGTTGAGGTTTGAATGGATGGTGATGTTCAGAGCCCTAAAACGAAGAGGTGCCATCCTCTCCTTTTGGCTTAAAGCGTCAGCTACAACATTGGCCTTTCCAGGATGATAGCGAATTTCACAATCATAGTCGTTTAGCATCTCGATCCATCGACGCTGTCTCATATTCAGTTGCTTCTGATCGAAGATGTGCTGGAGACTCTTGTGATCGGTGAAGATAGTGCTCTTAATTCCATACAAATAGTGTCTCCATAATTTGAGCGCAAAGACAACGGCTCCAAGTTCGAGATCGTGAGTAGTGTAGTTCCGCTCATGAATCTTCAGTTGACAAGAAGCATAGGCAATAAACTTTGTTCGTTGCATCAGTACACAACCAAAACCACTTTTTGAAGCATCGCAATAAAAGACGAAGTCGTCACTGCCTTCAGGAAGAGATAGGATAGGTGCGGTGGTTAACTTCTTCTTCAAAGTTTGGAATGCTGATTCGTGTGCGGGTTCCCAAATGAACTTCTTACCCTTGTGAGTCAGCGCGGTCAAAGGACGCGCAATCAGAGAAAATCCTTCAATGAACCTTCGGTAGTAACCGGCGAGACCTAGGAATTGGCGAATATGAGTCGGAGTAGTGGGGATCTCCCACTTGCTGATAGCTTCAATCTTGGTGGGGTCGACTTTGATACCCTGGTCGCTCACAACATGACCCAGAAACTGAACTTCCTTCAACCAAAATTCACACTTGGAGAATTTTGTCATAACCCGTCCTTAACCATAAGAACGTGTTAGATAACGTATGATTTCATTGCGAGGTATTGACCTCTATATGCGACATTTTTAAAAGATCAACTGCATATATTATACATTACAAACCATGATTCTTATTTTTGATACAAGCTTAAGACAATGAAAAGATGATTATCATTTAGCGATAATCTTAGACTTACAAACTTTACAAATGATGATAACAACACGATTTCTAGCATATTTTACAACACAAATCCTCGGATATGCAGTTTTATTTTTGACACAAATATGCGTACGCAAGATCCTGCTTAAATTCAACATACTGCAGCGGAAGCTTTTAGTAATCACCTGAGAATAGACATGTTTTAAAAAGGTCAACATAAAGTTGGTGAGATATAGGTTTAATGCCGGCAGCAATATATATATATATAGACCACAAGATTTCATATATAAACATTTTAATAAAAATATTCTAAGTGGTTGAGCACTTGGTAACCATACTTAACATTTAATCACGTCGCATATTCCCTTTATTATGAAATCTTACTACACCGTACCAAGTGTAGTCACAAAACGAAGTACTGTGCAACCGTTGAATACTGGTCGTCCAGTCCGGTTGGGGTTGTCAGGCCCGATAGATCTATCAACAGGATTCGCGTTTACAATACCGCTGTAAATAACAGTTACCAAGCTACAGAGAAGTATGCCAGTGGTACAACTCAACGTAGAATATATTTTTCAGTTACTTGTGTCCATAACGTAAAACATAAAATACATGTATTCTCATCCCGAAATACTTAGAGTTTAAAAGTGGGACTATATACTCACTTTCGTCTTGAAGATATGTAATTTTGACTTGGTCTTCGATTAATATCACGAACCTATCCATATATAATATATCAATACCTTTTCTTTTTAAACAATCGTCACATATATATACTTATAATACTTTTAATACTTTTAATAATTCCTTAGTCCGTAGTTAGCAGTCCGATGTTAGTAATTCAATTTTAATGGTTCATTTTTAGGTGTTTAATAAACCCCCAATGAAATAAATAAAAACCCCCATCGTATATGTATTGGTCGAGATTAATCTTGACCCACGGTACCGGTGTTGTCAAATGACGTGTTGCGTACATAAAGTACCGGTGTTGTCAAATGACGTGTTGCGTACAATCATGGGATCTTATGATTAATCTTCTCGTATTGTTTACGGGTGATCCTGAACCATATAAAATTAAATTATGAGTACATATATATAAAATATCATGTTATTTTAGAAAGATGTGATTTATTTAATTTTTTTCCAATTAATCACGTAGCTAAATTAGTCTTGGATATCCGATTTCGTTTTGGTCATAGTTTCTTCGTTACAACTCCGTTTTCGTTGGTTCAACTTGCCACTTCCTTGGATCGAGTCCCTCTTTAAGAATATGAACTGTGAATACCTTAGTTTGTATTCGAAATCACAGGTCATAGGTCAAACTTTGGTGAAACTTATGAAGTTAATCATTTTCCATCATGTAAACAACCTTAAATGATTATTTTTCTAAAAATACTTATACTTTGAGTTAAATCATAAAATTTTTATTTGTTAACATATTCATAGTAAAAATCATTTTTCCAGAAAATAAACCTCCAATTCAAAGTTTAAGATGGTTTTTAATTATCCAACCCAAAACAGCCCCCGGTTACACTCCGACGTCGTAAAAACAGTTTTTAAGGTGTTCTTTGAAAAACCAAGTTAAACCTTGTTAAATTAGCATATATTTAAGATATATTACAGGTCTTGAAGTATTTTAAAAGTTAAGTTAGAAGGATCTATTTAGTTTGCAAACAAGTTTGAAAACATTCAAACTATGTTCTTGTTGTTAAAATTTTATACCACAAAATAAGATAGCTATATATATATGAATCGAATAAGGTTATGAACAAAGTTACTACCTCAAGTTACTTGGACAAGATTGCTGTAAAAGAGGAGTAAGAACCTAGAACCAAAAGGGTGATGGAATTGGATGAAAGATTGGAAGTAAGTTTGTGTTCTTGGAAGGATTCTTGAAGTGTTTTTGTAAGAGTTTTCTTATAGTGATTAAGTGATGTTTTTATGGCTAGATCTTCATGGATATTAGCTGAATGGTTATGGAGTTTAAGACTCTTAAAAGTGTGTGTGTTTTAGTTAAAGGAAATGTGTAGTAAAATGAAAATGGAATGGAGTATAAATGGTGGTGTAAAAGGTGTATAAGTTTGTAATTTTGTGAAAAAATCTTTTAATCATGTGAAATTGTCATACTAGATAACAAAAGTAGTTACCTTATACATAAGGCATTGAACAAGGGCTGGTTGATGGTGATTTGATGTGTATATACCAATAGTAAATACGTATAGAGGTTAGGTATGATACGAGTACATGTACTCTAGATATACGTATAGAAATCTTGTGAAAAATGGAATGAGAATTCAAATATAGCTATCTTTTGTGAATATACTTATATTGTTTTATGTATTTAAGTCCTTAAAAGTGATTAAATACATTACTTATACGATATATGTATAAACATTATATGTTATAAGTATTTATGTCAAATAACGTTACGTATGGTTATCGTTTTGAAAACTTAAGTTAGTAGTTTCAAAATATACTTATAACTTATTGTTATTAATACAAAATGAGATATTAAAACATTCTTAGATCATGTTAAATATGTATATATACATATATATACACAAACGTATAATTATCATATATTGTATAGTTCGTGATATCATCGGTCAAACTAGACGGTCAAACGTTGTGTAAAACTCTTTTCGGAAACATAAATCTCAACAATTTGGATTGCTTATCATGTTGGTAAGGTTTAATTTATATAAATATTAATCTTATAAGTATAGAACGATCGAAAAAGTGCGGGTCATTACAGTACCTACCCGTTAAATAAATTTCGTCCCGAAATTTTAAAATTGTACCTATTTTGCGTCATCGGAAAACAAGTGTGGATATTTTTGTTTCATTTGATCCTCTCGTTCCCAAGTAAACTCGGGACCCCTTCGAGCATTCCAACGAACCTTAACGATCAGTATGTTGCTCTGCTTGAGCCGTTTAACTTCACGATCCATGATTTCGATTGGTTCTTCGATGAATTGTAGTTTCTCGTCGACATGGATTTCTTCAAGAGGAATGGTGAGGTCTTCCTTTGCAAGACACTTCTTAAGGTTTGAGACGTGAAATGTATTATGTACTCCGGCGAGTTGTTGCGGTAACTCGAGTCGATAAGCTACCGGTCCAATGCGTTCGATGATCTTGAACGGGCCTACGTATCTTGGGTTCAGTTTTCCCCTTTTGCCGAAACGTATTACACCTTTCCAAGGTGACACCTTTAGCATAACCATGTCCCCGACCTGAAACTCTAATGGTTTCCTTCGGACATCGGCGTAGCTCTTTTGGCGACTACGGGCTGTTTTCAATCTCTCCTTGATTTGCACTATCTTCTCAGTCGTTTCATGTATGATCTCGGGACCAGTTAAATGTCGATCTCCTACTTCATTCCAACAGATAAGAGATCTACACTTCCTTCCATACAATGCTTCGAATGGCGCAGCTCCAATGCTCGCATGATAACTATTATTATACGAGAATTCTGCTAACGGTAGATATTTATCCCATCCGTTTCCAAAATCGATCACACATGCCCTGAGCATGTCTTCAAGAGTCTGAATCGTTCTTTCACTCTGCCCGTCGGTTTGCGGATGATATGCGGTACTCATATCCAAACGAGTTCCTAGTGCCTCCTGTAGTGATTGCCAAAACTTTGAGGTAAATCTACTATCACGATCGGATATAATGGAAATAGGTACTCCATGCCTTGAAACAATTTCCTTTATATACAATCGTAATAGTTTCTCCATTCTATCCGTTTCCTTTATAGGCAAGAAGTGTGCAGACTTGGTGAGACGACCAACAATCACCCAAATGGTGTCGTATCCCCAGGCAGTCTTTGGTAACTTCGTGATGAAATCCATAGTAATACCATCCCATTTCCATTCTGGGATTTCTGGTTGTTGAAGTAACCCTGACGGCTTTTGGTGTTCTGCTTTGACTTTGGAACAAGTTAAACACTCCCCAACATATGTTGCAACGTCTGTCTTTAAATTAGGCCACCAATAACGCGTCTTAAGATCTTGGTACATCTTTCCAACTCCAGGATGTATCGAGTATCTTGTCTTATGTGCCTCATTCAATATCAACTTCCTTAATCCACCCAACTTCGGTACCCAAATACGATTTGCAAAATATCGAATTCCATCTTCCTGTATAACGAGTTGCTTCTCATATTTCTTCATTATTTCATTTCTTATGTTTTCTTTAGTAAGTGCTTCTCGTTGAACTTCTTTGATTTGTGAGTTGAGATTCATACGAATTTTTATGTTCATCGCTCGTACTCGAATTGGTTCTCGTTCCTTTCTGCTTAGTGCGTCAGCCACCACATTCGCTTTCCCTGGATGATAACGAATTTCACAATCATAATCGTTTATTAACTCGACCCACCTACGTTGCCTCATGTTCAGCTGTTTCTGATCAAAAATATGTTGAAGGCTTTTATGATCAGTAAACACAGTGAATTTAACCCCATACAAATAGTGTCTCCACATCTTCAATGCAAACACGACTGCTCCCAATTCTAGATCATGCGTCGTATAATTTCGCTCATGAATCTTCAACTGTCGGGATGCGTATGCAATCACTTTCTTCCGTTGCATAAGAACACAACCAAAACCTTGTCGCGAAGCGTCACAATATATTTCAAAATCATCGTTCCCTTCTGGTAACGATAATATAGGCGCGGTAGTTAACTTTTTCTTCAGTATTTGAAATGCGTTCTCCTGTTCAGAGGTCCATTCATATTTCTTCCCTTTTTGCGTTAACGCTGTCAACGGCTTAGCTATTCGGGAAAAATCTTGAATAAACCTTCTATAATAACCGGCTAAACCCAAAAATTGGCGTATCTGCGTTGGTGTCTTAGGAGTCTCCCATTTTTCAATGGCTTCAGTTTTTGCTGGATCGACCTGAATTCCTTTACTACTAACAACGTGGCCAAGAAATTGCACTTCTTTCAACCAGAAAGCACACTTAGAAAATTTAGCATATAGTTGTTCCTTTCTCAACAACTCCAATATCAACCTTAAATGCTCTTCATGCTCTTGCTCACTCTTGGAATAGATGAGAATATCATCAATGAAAACGATAACAAACTTATCTAAATATGGACTACAAACTCGATTCATGAGGTCCATGAATACAGCTGGCGCATTCGTCAATCCAAACGGCATGACCAAAAATTCGTAATGACCGTAGCGTGTCCGAAAAGCAGTTTTCGGAATGTCCTCTTCTTTGACGCGTAATTGATGATAGCCCGATCTTAGGTCGATTTTCGAATAAACACATGATCCTTGCAATTGATCAAATAAGTCATCAATTCTCGGTAGTGGATACCGATTCTTGATAGTTAACTTATTTAATTCATGATAATCTATACACATCCTAAAAGATCCATCTTTCTTCTTAACAAACAAAATTGGAGCTCCCCACGGTGAAGTGCTTGGTCGTATGAATCCACGGTCCAGTAATTCTTTTAACTGACTTTGAAGTTCTTTTAGTTCGGACGGTGCAAGTCTATATGGAGCACGAGCCACTGGTGCAGCTCCTGGTACTAAATCTATTTGAAATTCTACCGATCTAAATGGAGGTAATCCCGGCAATTCTTCCGGAAACACTTCAGGAAAATCTCTTGCCACAGGCACGTCGTTGATGCACTTTTCTTTCTTTTCGACTTTATTAACATGTGCTAGAATAGCATAACATCCCTTTTCTAAACACTTCTTGGCTTTCAAACAGCTAATGAGTTTTAGCTTTGAATCACCCTTCTCTCCATAAATCATCACCGGCATTTTATCCTTACAAGGAATGCGAATTGCCTTCTTGGCACACACAACTTCAACTCCTACTTTGGACATCCAGTCCATGCCGACTATTACATCAAAACTTCCTAATTCTACGGGTATTAAGTCGATTTTAAACGTTTCTCCGGCTAAATTTATTTCACAATCACGACAAATTTTATCGGCTTTAATTAGTTTACCATTAGCTAACTCAATCATGTACTTAGCATCTAGAGGTAATGATGAACAATTCAATTTAGCGTAAAAGCCTCTACTCACGTAACTTCTATCGGCACCAGTATCAAATATAATAGATGCGGATAAGTTATTAATGGTAAACGTACCCGTAACAAGCTCCGGGTCTTCACACGCCTCTCTAGCATTAATATCAAATGCTCTTCCACGTGCAGATCCAATATTCTTCTCTGGATTCGGACACTGGCTCTTATAGTGACCTTGTTTTCCACACCCATAACAAGTAATGGTAGCCAAAGCAGTTCTATTTGCATTGGTGGCAGGAGTCTTGGTACCATTTGTATTTGTAACGAGAGCCCTACAATCTTCAGCAAGATGACCCTTTCGATTACATTTGTTGCATACCACATTACAGTAACCAGAGTGATGTTTGTGGCATCGGTTGCATAAAGGATTTTGTCCTTTATAACCAAAGCTTAAACCACTACCCGCACCTTGCGTGATTTCTTGTTTCTTAAAAGATTGTTGTTGGTTACCTCGATCATAATTTCCATTCCACTTTCTTTTGTTACCTGATACCTTCACATCAGTATTGGATACTTTCTTATCCATGATGACCTGATCCATTAGCTCGTTTGCCATGGTTATAGCTTCATGAATTGTCTTAGGTTTCGATGCTGTAACATTTGCCTTGACCTTTTTGGGCAAACCATCTTTGTACATTTCAATCTTCCGTTCTTCGGTTGGAACCAATTCAGGACATAGCAAAACTAATTCCATGAATCGCTGATTGTAGTTGGTGATTTCAGTACCAACAACCTTCAGGCTTCGTAATTCATCTTCCAACTTCCTAACCTCGTTCCTTGGACAATACTCTTTGATTAACATTATTTTGAATTCTTCCCATGGAGTATCATAAGCTACATCTCCTCCTACAGCCTTCACATAATTTTTCCACCACGTGAGTGCACTATCTTGTAAAGTGCATGATGCATACTTGGTCATGTCCTTTTCAACACAACCACTGATTTTAAACACAGTCTCCATCTTTTCTATCCATCGGGTTAAACCGATCGGTCCTTCTGTTCCACTGAATGATGAGGGCTTGCAAGCTTGAAAAGTTTTGTAGGTGCATCCTACACGAGGATTTGGGTTAACTGCAGCAGCTCTTGCAGCCTCGACCCATAACATTCTGTCGTTCACTCGCTGATTGATGAGTTCCTGGATTTCTTTTTCCGTCATTCGGTTCAATCGCGCCATATTCTTCTATAAGAATGAAAAGAAAATAATTATTCACATGGAATATTATAGATGTAGTGTATATTTACAGTACATTATAGCTTATTAATAATATGAACCAGGTATTATTATAAAAGCCTTTTCTTCTTATTAGCGTTTTATAATTATATCTAGGGTAGTACCTACCCGTTAATGTCCATACTTAATAGCTTAGTACAGAATCAATTACTACCATCTAAATAATACTTAACCATGGAAAATTATTGCATTTCATACTTCACTATTTTACATATGCTTATCTTACATCGAACATTAAGCAAACCACACTAATAATATTATACAAAACATTATATGATCCCATGGTTTAATACGGCAGCGCATCGTTTGGTCTATTTTCTAGGACGTTTAGGTTCAAGGAATGGCCTAACGCTTATCCTAACTGTCTGCCTATATTTTGGCGGTGGGGTTGAAGAACTGGATGCCGGGATAACACTAATAGGAATAGCGGGAATAGGGGTGGTAGTGTCTAGTGGAGTTGGTGTCACATCATCCTCACTAAACTCGGGATTTGAATTTTCTAATTCATTAGCCTTTCGTTTCTTTCCTAGTTCGAACTTGTCTTTTGTAATTTCCTGTATTTCTTCCTCGGGTTCACTTTCCTCCTCGGGTTCACTTTCCTCCTCGGGTTCACTTTCCTCCTCGGGTTCACTTTCCGGGTTCTCTATAGTCGGTTCATCCGGAATTTGTGAGTCTTCCCCAAAGATATTATTTTCGTCATCGGATAGGTTAATGACTGGAACACCATCTGAAGATTCTGGTTCGGAGTCGCTGAATGTGATAACAAGTTTTGAGCCCGACATCTATCACACAACAACTAACCCATTAGTACTACATAATATTTACATATAAATTTTAACCAACAATGATAAGCAATGGTTTTTAAAAATCAGACCCGGTCAAAGTCCAGACTTACTAATGTATCCTAACGACTTCTCGGTTAGACACACTAATGCAAACCTGGTTCGCTAAGACCACCGCTCTGATACCACATGTCATAACCCGTCCTTAACCATAAGAACGTGTTAGATAACGTATGATTTCATTGCGAGGTATTGACCTCTATATGCGACATTTTTAAAAGATCAACTGCATATATTATACATTACAAACCATGATTCTTATTTTTGATACAAGCTTAAGACAATGAAAAGATGATTATCGTTTATCGATAATCTTAGACTTACAAACTTTACAAATGATGATAACAACACGATTTCTAGCATATTTTACAACACAAATCCTCGGATATGCAGTTTTATTTTTGACACAAATATGCGTACGCAAGATCCTGCTTAAATTCAACATACTGCAGCGGAAGCTTTTAGTAATCACCTGAGAATAGACATGTTTTAAAAAGGTCAACATAAAGTTGGTGAGATATAGGTTTAATGCCGGCAGCAATATATATATATATATAGACCACAAGATTTCATATATAAACATTTTAATAAAAATATTCTAAGTGGTTGAGCACTTGGTAACCATACTTAACATTTAATCACGTCACATATTCCCTTTATTATGAAATCTTACTACACCGTACCAAGTGTAGTCACAAAACGAAGTACTGTGCAACCGTTGAATACTGGTCGTCCAGTCCGGTTGGGGTTGTCAGGCCCGATAGATCTATCAACAGGATTCGCGTTTACAATACCGCTGTAAATAACAGTTACCAAGCTACAGAGAAGTATGCCAGTGGTACAACTCAACGTAGAATATATTTTTCAGTTACTTGTGTCCATAACGTAAAACATAAAATACATGTATTCTCATCCCGAAATACTTAGAGTTTAAAAGTGGGACTATATACTCACTTTCGTCTTGAAGATATGTAATTTTGACTTGGTCTCCGATTAATATCACGAACCTATCCATATACAATATATCAATACCTTTTCTTTTTAAACAATCGTCACATATATATACTTATAATACTTTTAATACTTTTAATAATTCCTTAGTCCGTAGTTAGCAGTCCGATGTTAGTAATTCAATTTTAATGGTTCATTTTTAGGTGTTTAATAAACCCCCAATGAAATAAATAAAAACCCCCATCGTATATGTATTGGTCGAGATTAATCTTGACCCACGGTACCGGTGTTGTCAAATGACGTGTTGCGTACATAAAGTACCGGTGTTGTCAAATGACGTGTTGCGTACAATCATGGGATCTTATGATTAATCTTCTCGTATTGTTTACGGGTGATCCTGAATCATATAAAATTAAATTATGAGTACATATATATAAAATATCATGTTATTTTAGAAAGATGTGATTTATTTAATTTTTTTCCAATTAATCACGTAGCCAAATTAGTCTTGGATATCCGATTTCGTTTTGGTCATAGTTTCTTCGTTACAACTCCGTTTTCGTTGGTTCAACTTGCCACTTCCTTGGATCGAGTCCCTCTTTAAGAATATGAACTGTGAATACCTTAGTTTGTATTCGAAATCACAGGTCATAGGTCAAACTTTGGTGAAACTTATGAAGTTAATCATTTTCCATCATGTAAACAACCTTAAATGATTATTTTTCTAAAAATACTTATACTTTGAGTTAAATCATAAAAATTTTATGTGTTAACATATTCATAGTAAAAATCATTTTTCCAGAAAATAAACCTCCAATTCAAAGTTTAAAATGGTTTTTAATTATCCAACCCAAAACAGCCCCCGGTTACACTCCGACGTCGTAAAAACAGTTTTTAAGGTGTTCTTTGAAAAACCAAGTTAAACCTTGTTAAATTAGCATATATTTAAGATATATTACAGGTCTTGAAGTATTTTAAAAGTTAAGTTAGAAGGATCTATTTAGTTTGCAAACAAGTTTGAAAACATTCAAACTATGTTCTTGTTGTTAAAATTTTATACCACAAAATAAGATAGCTATATATATATGAATCGAATAAGGTTATGAACAAAGTTACTACCTCAAGTTACTTGGACAAGATTGCTGTAAAAGAGGAGTAAGAACCTAGAACCAAAAGGGTGATGGAATTGGATGAAAGATTGGAAGTAAGTTTGTGTTCTTGGAAGGATTCTTGAAGTGTTTTTGTAAGAGTTTTCTTATGGTGATTAAGTGATGTTTTTATGGCTAGATCTTCATGGATATTAGCTTAATGGTTATGGAGTTTAAGACTCTTAAAAGTGTGTGTGTTTTAGTTAAAGGAAATGTGTAGTAAAATGAAAATGGAATGGAGTATAAATGGTGGTGTAAAAGGTGTATAAGTTTGTAATTTTGTGAAAAAATCTTTTAATCATGTGAAATTGTCATACTAGATAACAAAAGTAGTTACCTTATACATAAGGCATTGAACAAGGGCTGGTTTGTGGTGATTTGATGTGTATATACCAATAGTAAATACGTATAGAGGTTAGGTATGATACGAGTACATGTACTCTAGATATACGTATAGAAATCTTGTGAAAAATGGAATGAGAATTCAAATATAGCTATCTTTTGTGAATATACTTATATTGTTTTATGTATTTAAGTCCTTAAAAGTGATTAAATACATTACTTATACGATATATGTATAAACATTATATGTTATAAGTATTTATGTCAAATAACGTTACGTATGGTTATCGTTTTGAAAACTTAAGTTAGTAGTTTCAAAATATACTTATAACTTATTGTTATTAATATAAAATGAGATATTAAAACATTCTTAGATCATGTTAAATATGTATATATACATATATATACACAAACGTATAATTATCATATATTGTATAGTTCGTGATATCATCGGTCAAACTAGACGGTCAAACGTTGTGTAAAACTCTTTTCGGAAACATAAATCTCAACAATTTGGATTGCTTATCATGTTGGTAAGGTTTAATTTATATAAATATTAATCTTATAAGTATAGAACGATCGAAAAAGTGCGGGTCATTACAAATTTGGCGTAAAGTTGCTCTTGTCTCAAAAGTTCAAGTACTAGTCGGAGGTGTTGCTCATGCTCTTCTTCGCTCTTAGAGTAGATGAGGATATCCTCTATGAAGACGATAACAAACTTATCCAAGTACCGCTTGCCGACACGATTCATAAGATCCATGAACACGGCCGGTGCGTTGGTTAATCCGAATGGCATCACGAGAAACTCATAATGACCATAACGGGTTCTGAATGCAGTTTTCATCACGTCACTTTCCTTCACCCTCAACTGGTGTAACCGGATCGCAGATCGATCTTTGAGTAGACACTCGATCCTTGTAGTTGGTCAAAAAGATCGTCAATGCGGGGAAGAGGATACCGATTCTTGATCGTCAATTTGTTGAGTTCACGGTAGTCGATACACATACGGAAGGATCCATCCTTCTTCTTCACAAACAGAACATGTGCGCCCCAAGGCGAGAAACATGGTTGGATAAACCCTCGGTCAAGTAGTTCTTGTAGTTGGCTCTGTAATTCTTGCATTGAAATGTCCCGTTCTTATTGATTAAAAACGTTCCATATTAATTGATTTCGTTGTGAGGTTTTGACCTCTATATGAGACGTTTTTCAAAGACTGCATTCATTTTAAAACAAACCATAACCTTTATTTCATCAATAAAGGTTTAAAAAGCTTTACGTAGATTATCAAATAATGATAATCTAAAATATCCTGTTTACACACGACCATTACATAATGGTTTACAATACAAATATGTTACAACAAAATAAGTTTCTTGAATGCAGTTTTTACACAATATCATACAAGCATGGACTCCAAATCTCGTCCTTATTTAAGTATGCGACAGCGGAAGCTCTTAATAATCACCTGAGAATAAACATGCTTAAAAAGTCAACAAAAATGTTGGTGAGTTATAGGTTTAACCTATATATATCAAATCATAATAATAGACCACAAGATTTCATATTTCAATACACATCCCATACATAGAGATAAAAATCATTCATATGGTGAACACCTGGTAACCGACATTAACAAGATGCATATATAAGAATATCCCCATCATTCCGGGACACCCTTCGGATATGATATAAATTTCGAAGTACTAAAGCATCCGGTACTTTGGATGGGGTTTGTTAGGCCCAATAGATCTATCTTTAGGATTCGCGTCAATTATGGTGTCTGTTCCTTAATTCTTAGATTACCAGACTTAATAAAAAGGGGCATATTCGATTTCGATAATTCAACCATAGAATGTAGTTTCACGTACTTGTGTCTATTTTGTAAATCATTTATAAAACCTGCATGTATTCTCATCCCAAAAATATTAGATTTTAAAAGTGGGACTATAACTCACTTTCACAGATTTTTACTTCGTCGGGAAGTAAGACTTGGCCACTGGTTGATTCACGAACCTATAAAAATATATACATATATATCAAAGTATGTTCAAAATATATTTACAACACTTTTAATATATTTTGATGTTTTAAGTTTATTAAGTCAGTTGTCCTCGTTAGTAACCTACAACTAGTTGTCCACAGTTAGATGTACAGAAATAAATCGATAAATATCATCTTGAATCAATCCACGACCCAGTGTATACGTATCTCAGTATTGATCACAACTCAAACTATATATTTTTTGGAATCAACCTCAACCCTGTATAGCTAACTCCAACATTCACATATAGAGTGTCTATGGTTGTTCTGAAATATATATAGATGTGTCGACATGATAGGTCAAAACATTGTATACGTGTCTATGGTATCTCAAGATTACATAATATACAATACAAATTGATTAAGTTATGGTTGGAATAGATTTGTTACCAATTTTCACGTAGCTAAAATGAGAAAAATTATCCAATCTTGTTTTACCCATAACTTCTTCATTTTAAATCTGTTTTGAGTGAATAAAATTGCTATGGTTTCATATTGAACTCTATTTTATGAATCTAAACAGAAAAAGTATAGGTTTATAGTCAGAAAAATAAGTTACAAGTCGTTTTTGTAAAGGTAGTCATTTCAGTCGAAAGAACGACGTCTAGATGACCATTTTAGAAAACATACTTCCACTTTGAGTTTAACCATAATTTTTGGATATAGTTTCATGTTCATAATAAAAATCATTTTCTCAGAATAACAACTTTTAAATCAAAGTTTATCATAGTTTTTAATTAACTAACCCAAAACAGCTCGCGGTGTTACTACGACAGCGTAAATCCGATTTTACGGTGTTTTTCGTGTTTCCAGGTTTTAAATCATTAAGTTAGCATATCATATAGATATAGAACATGTGTTTAGTTTATTTTAAAAGTCAAGTTAGAAGGATTAACTTTTGTTTGCGAACAAGTTTAGAATTAACTAAACTATGTTCTAGTGATTACAAGTTTAAACCTTCGAATAAGATAGCTTTATATGTATGAATCGACTGATGTTATGAACATCATTACTACCTTAAGTTCCTTGGATAAACCTACTGGAAAAGAGAAAAATGGATCTAGCTTCAACGGATCCTTGGATGGCTCGAAGTTCTTGAAGCAGAATCATGACACGAAAACAAGTTCAAGTAAGATCATCACTTGAAATAAGATTGTTATAGTTATAGAAATTGAACCAAAGTTTGAATATGATTATTACCTTGTATTAGAATGATAACCTACTGTAAGAAACAAAGATTTCTTGAGGTTGGATGATCACCTTACAAGATTGGAAGTGAGCTAGCAAACTTGAAAGTACTCTTGATTTTATGTAACTAGAACTTGTAGAATTTATGAAGAACACTTAGAACTTGAAGATAGAACTTGAGAGAGATTAATTAGATGAAGAAAATTGAAGAATGAAAGTGTTTGTAGGTGTTTTTGGTCGTTGGTGTATGGATTAGATATAAAGGATATGTAATTTTGTTTTCATGTAAATAAGTCATGAATGATTACTCATATTTTTGTAATTTTATGAGATATTTCATGCTAGTTGCCAAATGATGGTTCCCACATGTGTTAGGTGACTCACATGGGCTGCTAAGAGCTAATCATTGGAGTGTATATACCAATAGTACATACATCTAAAAGCTGTGTATTGTACGAGTACGAATACGGGTGCATACGAGTAGAATTGTTGATGAAACTGAACGAGGATCTAATTGTAAGCATTTTTGTTAAGTAGAAGTATTTTGATAAGTGTATTGAAGTCTTTCAAAAGTGTATAAATACATATTAAAACACTACATGTATATACATTTTAACTGAGTCGTTAAGTCATCGTTAGTCGTTACATGTAAGTGTTGTTTTGAAACCTTTAGGTTAACGATCTTGTTAAATGTTGTTAACCCAATGTTTATAATATCAAATGAGATTTTAAATTATTATATTATCATGATATTATCATGTATGAATATCTCTTAATATGATATATATACATTAAATGTCTTTACAACGATAATCGTTACATATATGTCTCGTTTAAAAATTATTAAGTTAGTAGTCTTGTTTTTACATATGTAGTTCATTGTTAATATACTTAATGATATGTTTACTTATCATAGTATCATGTTAACTATATATATATCCATATATATATGTCATCATATAGTTTTTACTATTTTTAACGTTCGTGAATCACCGGTCAACTTGGGTGGTCAATTGTCTATATGAAACATATTTCAATTAATCAAGTCTTAACAAGTTTGATTGCTTAACATGTTGGAAAAATTTAATCATGTAAATATCAATCTCAATTAATATATATAAACATGGAAAAGTTCGGGTCACTACTCGGAAGGTGCGAGTCTATAAGGTGCGCGAGCTACAGGTGCAACTCCTGGCACTAAATCAATTTGAAACTCTACTGCTCTCGGCGGCGGTAATCCAGGCAATTCCTCTGGGAAGACATCGGAAAATTCGTTCACAATTCGAACGTCGTTCTCATTCTTCACCTCGGTTTCTACCGTTTTCACATGCGCTAGGACAGCAAGACGTCCCTTCTTCATAATCTTTTGCGCTTTCACGCAACTAATGAGGTTCAGCTTCGAGGTACATCTCTCTCCGTAGATGATTAGTGACTCACCGTCTCCTTATGGTATACGAAGAGCTTTATCTCCACAAATAATATCAGCCTTTATCTTGCTCAACCAATCCATACCGACTATCGCGTCAAAACTTCCCAGTTTGATGGGTATCAAATCGATTTCAAAATCTGCACCACCTATGTTGATGATAGCTCCTCGACTAATATGGTCAACTTTCTCAAGTTTTCCATTGGCGACCTCGACAAGCATACTCTCTTTTAACGGGACTAAAGACCAATTAATCTTATCGCAAAAATGTCTACATACATAACTTCTATCCGCACCAGTATCAAACAAGACAGAAGCTAAAAGATTGTTGATTTTGAATATACCTGTCACCAAGTCGGGGTTTTCGCGTGCATCCCTTGCATTAACATTGAAAGCTCTAGCGCGCGGTGGTCCTCCATCTTTTCGCTTATTTGAACACGCATTTCTGAAATGGCCCGTCTGCCCGCATTCATAACATTTCTTCGGCCCGTTGGTGTTTGGCTTCCCATTCAAGGTGGTGAGCTTGCAGTCCTTCCCGATATGTCCAGCCCGTTGGCACTTTTCACAAACAACATTACAATACCCAGTGTGGTGTTTGTAGCACCGTTTGCATTGTGGTAAGGTTCCCTTGTAGTTCAGGTTGGAGTTGGTGTTGTTGTTGGGGTTGTGGTTTCCACCGTTGTTGTTTCCTCTGAAACCCTCATGTCGTTTCGCCGGGTTCTGATCATAGGTCCTTCCCCTTTTGTTATCCCATTTGCACTTCTCGCTAGTACCCGCTTCAGATTTAGTTTTCTCCGGTTCATCGATGGTTATTTGATTCATTAAAGTATGCGCCATGCGCATCGCTTCGGGAACATTTGGTGGCTTGGACGAGGTGACGTTTCCCTTAATGCTCTTAGGGAGCCCCCAGAAGTACCTTTCCATTCGCTTGAATTCCGGAGTGACCATTGTCAGACACATCAAGGCTAATTCTAAAAATCTCCTGTTGTAACCATCAAGGTCGTTCCCAACGGCCTTTAACGGCATGAATTCCATTTCCATCTTTTGTATCTTGGTTCTTGGACAATACTCCTCAATCATGGCACACTTAAATTCTTCCCATGGCGTAGCATATACCTCATCAATGCCTTGTGCCTGTGCCATTATGTTCCACCACGTGAGCGCGCCGTCAGACAGCGTGCAAGATGCAAATTTGGTTTTGCTGTCCTCCGAACAGTTGCTAACTCGGAATACTGATTCAAGTTTCTCGAACCATCTGGTGAGACCAACCGGTCCCTCAGTTCCACTGAAGTTGTGTGGTTTATGGCTCTGGAATTCCTTGTAAGTACACCCATTTCGAACGGGTTGAATAACCGGTGGTGGTGGCGGTGGCGGTGGAGCTTGGGGTTGCATTTCCGCAATGGTTGTGGCTATACGTTCTTGGATCATCTCTTCAATTTGAGTAGCAGTAGGTGTGGATCGACCGTTAGCCATGGCGTTCTAAACAAAAATTTTGACTCAAGTCAAAATCCAGCATTCAAATAGTAATTATACAGTATATAGTAACCAACATGAAATGAAAACATCACATGTTATTAAATAACGCATCTAGGTACAAATACCACAGAATCATCGTACAGTAATGTAAATAGAACATTGTGCAAGAATTAAATAATGCAAAGTTCCATTAATAATAATAAGTTGCATACATCTGAATAAGTTCGTACAATACATAAGTGAAACATAAAACTAAAACTAGATTACATAATGAAATCTAAATACAAAAGCCCTACGGTGAAGGTGGGTGAAGGATGTCCAAAACATGGGCCATCTTGTCCTCTAGCTTAGAAACTCGAGCTCGGAGGGTCTCCACCTCCCTTGTCAATTCCTCGACAGTGGGAGATGGTGGGGCAGGTGGTGCTGGGGGTGCCGGTGGTGCCGGTGGTGCAAGTGGTGCCAGTGGTGCAGACATTACATAACGGGGTACAGATGTTCCAGCTCCAGAAATAGTTAGTACATAACGGGGTGCCTTACGCACTTGTGGGTCGGCAAGGTACGGCACAAGCCGCTTACGAGCAGTAACCTTACGACACCGACCAAATGCGTCAGTGAAAGCACGACCTCCATTCACCCCTGGAATGACGGTGCCATCAAAACGGTACCGCTTCTTCGGCGGGGTGGAGGGTGCCTGTATAGGTACATCAGCAGGGTCCTCATCCTCACTGGAGTCGTCTGAGGAGGTGTCGTCGGATGAAGCATCAGTGGATGACGGGTCGTCCGAATCATGTGGTGGCTGTACGGGTGGCTGAACTGGCCGTCCTTGAGTGGCCATCTGTCTGTACCTAGCGGGTCCGATCGGAATGAGACGTCCATCAGGGGCGCGTCGGCACCAATGGCGATACCGGTTATGGAAAGGACCTTCCCCGAACTCCGCGGGAATCACAATCTCACCGGAGCGGGGCTGAGATCCTGAGGGTCCGGGGGCAGATGGATCTGGAATCTCCAAAGGGTCCTGGGCTCTGCTAGAAGTAACCACTGGGGTAGGTGTCTGGCTGCTAGTCCCGGAAGATGAAGCGCCGGGGTCACTCGTGGGTAGCGGGATCGGTGTGTCAGTAGCAGCAGCAGCAGGTAGTGGCTGACGAGTCTGAACTGCCCAAAATGATAGCAGGTGGAGTATCCGACATCTGAACAAGGAAAAATAAATTTTTTCATGTCAGTAAGTCATAAAGCAAGCACGTATTAGGCCAACAGTTTAAATCATGTATAACAATAAGTAGCATGGCAATAATAACGAATCGTACAGAAGTAGCATGCAATCGAAAGCAAGTAATATCATACAGTAGTGAAATCATGTAGTAGCATACGGCACATAGCAGTAAAAGTAAGCAGCAGCATGCAGTAAGTTCAGCGGAAACAAGTAAACTAGCAAGTTGTAGATTAGTCATAATAGTGAATCCTACTCAGGTCGGTCTTCGACTCACTAATGCAACCTAATTCCCTACAACCAATGCTCTGATACCAAATGCGATGCACCATACAAAACCATCGTGTACGAATCATTAACAACAGAATCATTACAAAGTTAAGTACTATATGCTGTAATAAAAGAAGTTGCATTCACGATAGAAAGATGACATCATAATCGACATCAAAAGTTTTACACCAACAGTATGCTTCTACGAATAGCAAGCATGAATAAATGTATGTGACCCTTAGGTCGTTACAAAACATAGTTTCAAATGTATTAAAGTTTGAATGCAAGATAAACAGTTCATGCGGTGATAACACTAGAGCAGCGGGTGTCTACGGCAAGACTAGTACACAGCGGAAGCAACCTTAAGCACCTGAGAAAAACATGCTTAAAAATGTCAACACAAAGGTTGGTGAGCTATAGTTTAAGTATAACAGTATGTAAGGTAGGCCACGAGAATTCAGTGCTACAAAGAGCGTTTCAAAACAGTATGATAAAGTATATGTTAACCGTGGGCACTTGGTAACTAACTTAACGTTTATACCCCCTGAAAGTACACTTCGCAAGTGCGTATGTTTACGAAGTATTAAACACTCGTTAAATGCTAGCGCTACTAGCCTGAGTGGGGATGTCAAACCCTATGGATCCATATCTAAGATTCACGTTCACGGTTCAAAAATCAATGATTAAACGTTACCGAGTTAAAGGGAATGTTTATGCCGTTGTATAACCCACACATATATAAAGTTTAAGTACTCGTGCCTAGTATGTAAAACATAAAATCCGCATGTATTCTCAGTTCCCAAAATAAGTTAAAGTAAAAAGGGAATACTATAACTCACAATGATAAAGTAGCTGTAAAGTATGACTCGGGAAATAAGCAAGTGTGTAGGTCCGGGAAGTCCTCAACCTAAGTCAAATAGTACTAAGTCAGTAAATCTTCCAAAAAGGTTTAAAAGTATGTAAATAAGGTCTTAAGGGTCATCATCATTCATCTTTAAACAAAAGGTGTAAAGTAAGTTTCGTTCATGAAAAGAGTTTAAAACAAAGGCTGAGTTCGGTCAGTCACCACGGCCACTATACCTACTGAAATAAGGTGAGACCAGTGGCCATGGCTCTGTATATGAGTCCTTTAGTTGTGGTAAAAATTACAAAAGCAAACTTGTCTTTGTTTGACCGTGGCGACAGTCTAAGTGCGAGTAGGTCAGAATTTTCAGCACAACGTTAAATGGACATAGTGACGATCGGAGGGCCATAAATCCTAAACCGTAACTCGGATTAAGACGAGTCCTATATGAAAAGTTATCTACTCGAACAGAGATATCTGAAAATCATAATTACAGTAGCCCAGATCATACAGGTCAGACACAGAAACAGTAGAATAGTAGGGTCAGTAGGTTCCGGTAGTTCTTGTTGCTTGATGCTTATCATGGTTCTCATCCTTGATGCATATAGCTTCAAGTGTACAACTCGTTGATGTGTTTGTATTGTTTTCACTAAGGTTTGACCATCATAACCCAAGTGTAAGTCTAAGACATGAAGCACAACTCACTTAAGTGTTGCAAGTGTTTTGATGAACCAAAGTTACATCAAGTCTTAGATTCAACACATACATGAAATGTAAAAGTAATATTAACCAAGTTTTGACTATTATGACACAAGTGTAGGTCTAAGACATGTAGCACAAATCACTTAAGAGTTGTATGAAGTTTGATGAACCAAAGTTACATCAAAGTCTTAGATCTAACACATACATGAACTTTAAAACTAATAATAAGTTACAAACTTGAAAGTAAACTAACTAATCAAGATCTTAAGATGTAGAACATAGTTCTTAGTTAGATCTTGAAGATCCAAGACTCAAAAGTCTAGATCTAAAGTTATTAAGTTAAATCTAACACAAGTGTATGAAGTTATAACTAAAGAGTTACACTTCTATTTTCTTGAACTTTTAAAGTTAACTTTAGTTCAAGATTAATGAGATCAAAGTTAACTAGTAACATTTGACCAATATTAATCACAAAAATAAATTTAAAGTGCATTATATGAAGTAATAAACTAAGTAAACAAGTAAATAATTCATGGTGGTTCATACTTTAAAGATTCAAACCAAAGTTTGATCTTTAAGAATGTAAACTTTTAAGTTTACAAACATGATTCACAAGTATGATTTTTATCACCATGAACTTACAATCTTTAAAACAACATATGTAGAACATAAACTAGTAAGTTTAGTTCTTGAGTATTCTTGAAATTACAAGATAAAAGAAGAATGAAACTAGTAAGTTTGATTCTTGAAACTAGTAAGTAAATAATAAATAACAACTAGTAAGTTAGTAATAACAACAACAAATAACAAAACAATAATCAAAGAACAAGTGATGATGATGATTAAGGGGTGTTTAGTATTCGGTTTTAATAAAGAACAAGAAAAGAAAAGAAGCTCAAGATACTTACAAAGTAAAGAGCAAAATGAGAGAAAAAGTTTGAGAGAAATTGTGAGTAAGAGTGTGTGTGTGAAATGTGAAGTGAGCTAGTGATCAAGTAGTCAAAAATTGAAAGCAAAAACACTCCCAAGGAGCTCCTAGGCCGACGGCCTGCTCAAGTAAAAGGGGAAGGAAATTGTTCAATGGTTACTAGCATGTAAGGCTTAAAAAGGTTGGTTAAATGAGGTGTTTACATGGGAAGGATGTATAACCAAACTAGTAACTAGATTCTATACAAGTTAAGCCATCAAGTTTAGTTCCAAATAATACTTACAAGTGTTAGTGGGCTAACTAGTCAACTAAGGAAGTAGGTTGGGCTAATTAAGTCCATTAATACTAATAAAAGCCCAATTTCAAGTAATTAACAAGTAAATCCCAATAAATCCCAAGTAATTAACCAACAACCTTAGTTAATTAAAATGATTAATAAACTTAATCATGAATGTAAATAATACTTGAAAATATTATTCGTGCAAGTTTCGTGTGTCACAAAGACGTTTCGGGCATTTAAAGTCAAGTATGGGCAATCATGGCAACATGTAAATGTAATAACATACATTCATTTAATCACAAGTATTAATAATAATAATTATTAATAAATAAATGTTGGAAAATCCAGGGTCGTTACAGTATAAACGTCACTAAATAGGACATTCGTAATCAATTTAATAATTATTAGATTAACTAATTTTAAGATAGGTTCGACAAGTTCCAATGAGTTGTCATTCAATTAGACAATACCCCCTACCTATTAATAGTCAATAGTCCAATGTTCACAATTGTCGGTCTTTTATCCAAACCCTAATTATGGTACAAAATCCAATAACCCCGTCTTAATATTTAGTCCAACATCACGATTACTTCGGCTCAAATAAGCATAATAATAACTTAGTTACGAGACATTAATTTAAAAAGGAAGAACATAACTTACAGTGGTATTTAATCGCGTAGTGTTATACGGACAGAGTTTCGACTTACAAAACCTTAAAACATTCTTACAATAACCTTATTATTATTAACTTTAATTAAAATTATAATTATAATTATAATATAAATATAAATATATATATATAAATATATATATAAATATATATATATATATATATATATATATATATATATATATATATATAGATTGAGAATCAGAAAAACAGAAAAGAAAAAGATGTGTTTTCATCGGCTGAACTCGTGGCCTTTTATAGGCAGATTCTAAATTTGGCTGCTCCGCGAGTGCGGAGCTTTTGTGCCTTACAGCTCCGCAAGTGCGAAGCTTCGGATTCCAGCTCATCAAATTGAGTTAAACGTGGGCTGCTGAATATTATAATATATAATATAATAATATATAATTTTATATAATTATATATATATATATATATATATATATATATATATATATATATATATATATATATATTATATTCTTGTGCATAGTTGACTTGTAATTTTATCTCCGTTGAGTCGTACGTTGATACTCAGTTTATGTCTCGGTTCCGGATTTTCGAACGTCATTTCGTACGCGTAGATATCTTGTACTTTGCGTTCCGCGACTTGTACTCTTGTCAATATTTAGACGTTAATTATCAATAATTGGAACCACTTGGATTGTAACTTGTACATTTGAGCTTTTTGGTCATTTGCATCTTCAAATCGTCATTTTCGTCTTTTGTCTTCGCACTTATTTATTTAAACGAATATTACATAAAAATAGAACAATTTCAACTAAAAGCTTTACATATTGGAAGGATATTGATACTAAATATATGTTCATTTGGAGCACTATCAATACACTTCAATGATCAGCTCTTAGCAGCCCTCATTTAGTCAACAAACATGTAGAACCATCATTTGGCAACTAGCATGAATTATTACACTAAAAATCAAACTACAACTTGCTTATAACCACACCCTCATTCGCGAAATTGGGCACACACACATACACTTTCATTTTCCAATTTTCTTTCATCCATTTGATCTCTCTCTAGTTCTATGATGATGTTCTAAGTGTTCTTCATCATATTCATCAAAATCTACATCAATCTAGCTCATAAATCCATACATAAAACAACCTACAAAACAACTACTCAAGAACACTTCAAGAACACTTTCAAGTTTGCAAGTCTACTTCCAAGCTTTCTAATCTATTCCAATCAATCATCTAAGATCAAGAAACCTTTGTTATTTACAGTATGTTATCTTTCTAATTCAAGGTAATATTCATATTCAAGCTTTGATTCAATTTCTATAACTATAACTATCTTAATTCGAGTAGTAATCTTACTTGAACTTGTTTTCGTGTCATGATTCTACTTTAAGAACTTTCAAGCCATCCAAGATCCTTTGAAGCTCTAGATCATTTCTTGTCATTTTCAGTAGGTTTACCTAATATACTTGAGGTAGTAATGGTGTTCATAACATCATTCGATCCATATATATATATAAAACTATCTTATTCGAATATTATAACTTGTAATCACTAGAATATAGTTTAGTTAATTCTAAACTTGTTTGCAAACAAAGTTAATCCTTCTAACTTAACTTTTAAAATCAACTAAACACATGTTCTATATCTATATGATAGGCTAACTTAATGATTTACAACCTGGAAACACGAAGAACACCGTAAAACCGGACATACGCCGTTGTAGTAAAACCGGGGACTGTTTTGGGTTGGAAAAATAAAAACTATCTTAATCATTGAATTTGAAGTTTGTTTTCTGAAAAAATTATAATTCATATGAACATGATACTATATCCAAAAATCATGATTAAACTCAAAGTGAAAGTATGTTTTTCAAAATGGTCATCAAGATGTCGTTCTTTCGACGGAAATGACTACCACTTTCAAAAACGACTTGTAAACTGTATTTTCGACTATAAACTTATATTTTTCTATTTAGTTTCATAAATTTCAGTTCATTATGAAACCATAGCAACTTGATTCACTCAAAACGGATTTAAAACGAAGAAGTTATGGGTAAACTAAAATTGGATATTTTTGCTTGTTTTAGCTACGTGAAACTTTGTAATAAATCTATACTAACCATAACTTAACTAACTTATATTGTGTTATACATGTAATCTAACATATATTATGTAATCTTGATAGACCATAGACACGTATACAATGTTTTGACATATCATATCGACGTCATCTATATATATTATTTGGAACAACCATAGACAATCTATATGCGGTAATGCTCAAGTTAGCAATACAGGGTTGAGGTTGATTCCAAAATAATATATACACTTTGAGTTGTGATCGAGTCTGAGACTTGTATACGCTGGGTCGTGGATTGATTCGAGATAATATATATTGATTTATTTCTGTACTACTAACTGTGGACAACTAATTGTGGACTACTAACGTTGGACTGTTAACTTAACAAATTTAAATCGTTAAAACATAATAAAAAATGTTGTTAATATATTTCAATCATACTTCAATATATATGTATATATTTTTTATAGGTTCGTGAATCGACCCGTGGCCAAGTCTAATTCTCGACGAATTGATAATCTGTGAAAGTGAGTTATAGTCCTACTTTTAAAATCTAATATTTTTGGGATGAGAATACATGCAGTTTTATTAATATTTTATAAAATAGGCACAAGTACTTGAAACTATATTCTATGATTGAATCATTATACCGGATATCCCCCTTTTGGCTTGGTAGCCTAAGAATTTGGGAACAGGCCCCCAAATTGACGCGAATCCTGAAGATAGATCTATGTGCCTAACGAACCCCATCCAGGTTATGGATGCTTTAGTACTTCGATTTTCTATATACAGATGAGTGTACCTGTATATTGGAGATATTCTAGATGCATTTTGTTAATGTCGGTTACCAGGTGTTCATCATACGAATGATTTTTTTATACACTTGCGAGTGTATGATTATTTATTAAATGAAATCTTGTGGCCTATTAATTACAATTTGATATATATAGGCTAAACCTATAACTCACCAACATTTTTGTTGACGTTTTAAGCATGTTTATTCTCAGGTGATTATTAAGAGCTTCTGCTGTTGCATGCTAAATTAAAGACAAGATTTGGACTCAGCATGCTTGTATGATAATGTTTAAAGAAAAACTGCATTCGAAAAATAAATTGTTGTAATATATTATCGTAACCCATTATTTAACGGTCGTATGTAAATGTTATACTTTAGATTGCCATTATTTGGTAATCTACGCTATGTCTTTTAAACTTTTATCGATAAAGTAAAGGTTATGGTTTGTTTTAAAAATCGAATGCAGTCTTTGAATAAACATCTCATATAGAGGTCAAAACCTCGCAATGAAACCAATTAATATGAAACATTTATAATCGATATGAACGGGACATTTCAACATCTAACTTGTATTTTTATAATGTGTGGAGAATTCAACTATGTATTCAAGAACAAACTGAGTATTCTGACCCAATTATACGTGAGATGGCTCGTAAGATGAAAGAAAAATTTGATAAGTATTGGGAGAATTATAGTAGCGTTTTGTCTTTTGCGGTTATCTTGGATCCGCGTTATAAGGTGAAGTTAGTTGAATATTGTTTTGATAAACTTGGCTTCAGGGATAAAACCTTAAAATGAAAGTGGATGATATTGTCAACGGTTTGAAGAAGCTGTACAAGGAATATGAGATATGTTCCAGTGCAATGCATGATCCGACTCGAGAAAGAGGAAGCTCAAAAGATGGTAAGGGTGTAGCGGATGATTTGGTTGGATTTGATTCATTTTAAAGTAGGTATAGCAACCTCGAGAGAGAGAAATCTCAATTAGAGCAGTATTTAGTTGATCCTTCACTTGATATACAAAAAGATATTGATGTTCTGCACTTTTGGAGAGACAATCAAACGAGGTATCCACAATTAGTTCTTATGGCTCGTGACATTTTAAGCATCCCAATCACTACTGTTGCTTTCGAGTCATCTTTTGGTATTGGCGGTCAAATTATAAGCAAATATAGAAGTTCGTTGTTGTTAGAAAATGTTGAGGCCTTAATGTTTTATATGTTCATTAGTATTAGTATTTTGGGTTGTAAGTGTTAATCTTCTATGGTTAATTTGAATCTTTTTTACCATGTGTAGATGAAGATGAAATGGAAGAAGAAGAAGAATTAATAGAGGATATAGAAGCGTTGATCCCGGCTTTTGAAAATACCTTCATTTAAATTCAACAGGTTTGTTACATCTTTTTAATGCATGTTGTTTTACAAGGTTACATGTTTTTGTTACATCTTTTGAAAGTACCTTTATTCAATATCAACAGGTTTGTTACTAGCACCATTATTTGTTGGACTTGGTTGCTGACTTTGCTACTTGACATCATATATTCGAAGTTGAAGTCTTTGAACTTTCTTTGTAGTTTTGTTGAATGATTTGTAGTTTGAAAGCCTTGAACTTTCTTTAGTTTTGTTGAATGATTTGTAGTTTGAAAGCCTTGAACTTTCTCTGTTATTTCTATAAATATGACAATGATCTTAATTTCTTGTATGTGGATTTACAAAGCTTGTTGCTTCTTTGTGTTTATATTCACAAAATTAATACTTTGCAACTCAAAAAGGCAGGTGGCGAAGTCATATATATGATTATGTACAAGTAAATAAGTAATCTTACTCAAGTTTTTAAAATAACCTGTTTAATATCAACGAATGAAAAGGAAACAAAATGAAATCATGAGATGGATACAACATCTACAGAATACATTAAATTTTCTTTCAAGTTTTTTTTAGCATACAATACAACTTGTTCTAACAGTGAATCCTTGTAGTCAACCAATTTAAACAAATATTTTATTATAGAATTCGAAAAAAAAAGGGGGGGGTTCTCGACCCGACTGACCCATAAAAAAGGGTCTCAACCCGACCTGACCCGCTTTTGACCCGACCCGTTAGACCCGTTGAAAATTCATACCCGTTTCGACCCAGACTTATTTAAACCTAGACCCGTTTCGACCCGATCCAAACCCGACCCAACCCGACCCTATTGCCAGGCATAATGGTAGCGTTCTTTTATAGTGGTGCTACAGTTACATTAAAACGGACGGTTGATTGAAATCAACCGTAGCTTGGTGTTCCCGTTACACTAGCCTTCTTTTACATTCGCGAGTTTATGGAAAGGTCTTGATATATGAGATGAATTTAGTAGATAGCAATGGAGGATTATATGTGTTTGATTTGTAAAAAAATGATGATAAAATTAAAAAGAAAATTTAAATTATCTTTTGATCGTACTTTTAAATTTAATTTTGTAATTTTGTTTTGGTTAAAACATTTATGGTAAAAGTGATGATATATCCACTCTTATAATTGATAAAACCAATTAAAATATCTAAACTATCCTTAAATAACGTATTGCATTAATTTTATATTAAAATTTATTTAAAGGTATTGTTGGACGATGTTATGAATTGAAGTGTGGATCTATCAAAATCAAAATTAATTTTGAAAATATCATTGTCCGGATAGTAATGGTGAAGTTTTCTAGTACTACGTATTAGGGGTTATCTTTTATTTTCATGAGATGGGTGAAATGATTGATAAAGGATAAAAAGACAGATTTACCTGCAAGCGCATGTGATGTAATTTTAACGGACTCTTTAACGTTGTTAGTCTTAATTAAAGGCTGTAAGTGCAAGAATGACAAAACATGAGGACTATCCATACAAGAAATAAACGTTTAGGAACTGAGCGTGTAATATGTGCAAACCACATGAACTGTCTACGTAATTATGTCTAAACTTTTGTACATAGAAAAGAGTCAAAGACTATCTATTAAGATGCTCCGGTTGGGAGTCGTGATTCCATACTCCTTTTTCAGCACCCTGATGGCACAAATATCTGCCATGAGTTGGTGTTGGTTGCTGCGTGACGATGCTGTAACAACCCGACTTCATAAACTCAAAACGCGTACAAAAAAAAAAATTCTGGGACTGACCATCTGGACGGCGTCCAGATTTTGGGACGGCGTCCAGCCCTTAAGAATGGGACGGCGTTAAAAAAGGTAGACAACGAGAGGGTAAGCTAACGCTTAGTGAATGCAATAATTATACATACATATATATAACCCATATATTTGCAATCACAATTTTCGAATACCTCGTACGAACTTGAAACTCAAAATAGCATAACATCATACCCGAAATACTTAACAAGTCGCACATTATCACAAAACCGCATTAGCATATACTCAACACAATATATTTAAACAATATGCTAAACAATCAACAATCTCAATATGGTTAACCATAACGCTATGGTGCTACCGGCTCATGGTTCACACCATACTCAATTGAGTCATACCCTTTTATAGTGCTACCGGCTCGTGGTTTACACTTTGTTTTATAGTGCTACCAGCTCGTGGTTCACACTCGATGCTACCGGCTCGTGGTTCACATCTTAGTTTATAGTGCTACTGGCTCATGGTTCACACTTGATCACACACATGTTATGGCACTACCCGCTCGATGGTTCATACCATAACACCCACAAATAAATACGTCATATACACATACGTATAATTACTCCACTCACCTTAATGTCTTCGTGAAAGTTAACCGAGCTTGCAAACCTTCAAAGTAACGTACCACAACTATCAAAACGTAGCTAGTGAGGAGATGAACAACTTTAATACCCGAGCTCTAACCCGAAAAGAGCTTCTTCTTCTTCTTCCTTAAATGGAGCTTTCTCACTCTTGAAACACACTCTCTCTCTCTCTAGAATTGAATGGAGGAGGTTTGGTGGTTGAAATATGGAGTAAATGATACTCCTAAAACTGATCTTGAGCCTTTAAGTCGTCCACAAAGTGAAATTACAAAATTGCCCAACTAAATATCTAAAAAAAATGAAGTTGAGTCTGCCAGCTATTCTGGACGGCGTCCAGGAAGTTGGACGGCATCCAATCCATTGATCTGGGACGGCGTCCCGCCCTTTGAATGGCGTCCCACCTGTCTGAGAAAACCGAATCTTACAACTCTCCCCCACTTGAACCGGATTGCGACCTCGCAATCCACGCCGCATGACAAGCAGGAAGATACACCAAAACAAACTCTTCGGGCTCTCAAATAAACTCGGAACCTATACTTCGACGCCATTGGACTTTAAAAGTCCTCACCTCCTTATTTCTCAATTTCTTAACCTTTTCATCAAGTATAGCAACCGGCTCCTCAACATACTCCAATTTGTTATTTAGCTCAATCTCGTCTAACGACACCCACGAAGAATCATCCGCAAGACACTTACGGAGATGAGAAACATGAAATGTATTATGGATCCCCGCAAGTTCTTCGGGTAATTCCAAACGATATGCAACTTCGCCAACACGAGCTAAAACTTTAAATGGCCCAATAAACCGAGGAGCTAACTTTCCCCATTTTCGAAACCGAATAATACCCTTCCATGGCGAAACCTTAAGCATCACCATATCGCCTTCTTGAAACTCGATCGTTCGTCTACGTTTATCGGCATACAACTTTTGTCTATCTTGCGCCTTTTTCAAATGTTCCCGAATCATATCAATCTTGTTATTCGTCTCCAAAACCAAATCGATACTCCCGATTTCCCTTTGACCCACTTCTCCCCAACAAATGGGAGTTCGACACCTGCGCCCATATAGCATCTCATAAGGTGGCATCCCGATACTAGTGTGGTAACTAATATTGTACGTGAATTCCACCAAAGGAAAATGCTCATCCCAACTACCACCGAAATCAATAATGCACGCCCGTAACATATCTTCCAAAGTTTGATTTGTACGTTCGGTTTGACCGTCCGTTTGAGGATGATACGCCGTGCTCAACTTTAATTGCGTACCCATATCTTCATGAAACTTTTCCCAAAACCGAGACGTAAAACGGGTATTTCGATCCGAAATAATAGATATAGGAACCCCATGTCGCTAGACCACTTCCTTGATAAATAACTTAGCCAAGGCCTCCGACGATATTGCTTCTTTAATGGGAATAAACAAGGCACTTTTCATCAACCTATCAACTATTACCCAAATCGAGTCAAATTGGGTTCTCGCCGTCTTAGGTAACTTTGTGATGAAATCCATGGTAATGTGCTCCCATTTCCATTTCGGAATTTCTAACGGTTGCAACTTACCATACCGCTTTTGGTGCTCAGCCTTTACTTGCAAACAAGTAACACATTGTTCAACCTATTTTACAACATCACGCTTCATGCCCGGCCACCAATAATCTTTCTTCAAGTCAAGATACATTTTCGTCGCGCCCGGGTGAATGGAATATTTTGACTTATGTGCTTCATCAAGTAGCACCCGTCGGTAATCACCCATCTTAGGCACCTACACCCTTCCTTGAAAAGACAACAACCCACACGAACCCATAGTAATAAACTCTGATTGGCCCACGATTCGCTCCGTATGCTTGTTGTGAACGTACGCCTCTATTTGAATCTCACCAAGTTTCTCGAGAAAATCGTTGGTAATAATCAAACGTAACGATCCTACCTTTATCGCCGGATGTTGACTCTTTCGACTCAACGCATCCGCGACAACGTTCGCCTTACCCAGATGATAAAGTATCTCACAATCATAGTCTTTCACCACATCCATCCATCTACGTTGACGATAATTCAAATCTCGTTGAGTGAAAAGATGTTTCAAGTTCTTATGATCTGAATAAATCGTACACTTGACACCATACAAGTAATGGCGCCAAATTTTCAGCGCATGTACCACCGCCGCCATCTCAAGATCATGAGTCGGGTATCTCGTCTCGTGTTCTTTTAATTGTAGAGAGGCATAAGCGATGACTTTACCCCTTTGCATAAGAACACACCCGAGCCCATTTAAAGAAGCATCACTATAAACCATCATGTCTTCTACCCCTTCCGGCAACACCAACACCGGAGCTTGACACAACTTCTCTTTTAACAATTGAAAAGCAATTTGTTGCTCGTTCTCCCAATTAAACCTAGCATTCTTTCTCGTCAACTTCGTCAATGGAGAAGCAATCTTAGAAAAGTCTTGGATAAACCGACGATAATAACCGGCCAATCCAAGAAAACTTCGGATTTTCGTAGGCGTAGTCGGTTGTCCCCAACTCTTCACCGTCTCGATCTTCCCCGGATCTACTTGAATACCGTTTTCGTTCACAATATGACCAAGGAATTGAACTTCCCTTAGCCAAAATTCACATTTGGAGAACTTTGCATACAACTTCTCCTTTCGTAGCGTCTTCAATACTTCACGCAAATGATGTTCATGTTCGTTCATACTTTTCGAGTAGACTAGTATGTCTTCAATGAACACTATTACCGACTTGTCCAAATTAGGTTGGCACACTCGGTTCATAAGATCCATGAATGCCGCCGGTGCATTCTTAAGACCAAAAGGCATAACAACGAACTCAAAATGCCCATAACGCGTTCAAAAAGCCGTTTTCTCAATGTCTTCCTCACGGACCCGCATTTGGTGACAGCCGGACCGTAGTTCGATTTTAGAGAAATACGTTGCACCTTGAAGTTGATCAAACAAATCGTCAATCCTAGGTAACGGATAACGATTCTTGATCGTCACTTTATTCAACTCACGGTAATCAATGCACATACGCATACTACCATCTTTCTTCTTCACAAATAACACCGGTGCGCCCCATGGCGAAGCACTCGGTCGAATAAAACCCTTTTCGAGCAACTCTTGGACTTGATTTAACAACTCTTGCATTTCCGTTGGTGTTAAACGATAAGGAGTTTCAGCAATGGGGGTAGCCCCCGGAACCAACTCAATGAGAAATTCAACTTGTCTTTCCGCCGGAACACCCGGTAACTCATCCGGAAAAACGTCTTCAAATTCATTAACCACCGGAATTTCACAAATGGGTGGTGGCTCATTACGAGTATCAACAACATGAGCAAGGAAAGCCATGCCACCGGTAACAACGAGACGACGTGCCCGTGCAAAAGTGCATATCGGCACCGGTCTCCTTCGCTTATCACCATGAATAATCAACTCTCCCCACTTGGGGTCTTCACACGAATAAACTTATCATGGCATGCAAAATCAGCTCTATAACGATCGAGCCAATCCATACCAACGACAATATCAAAATCGCCCAAGGTCATTGGAATGAGATCAATTTTAAAGGTTTCGGCACCGAAAACAACATCACAATTTTCACACACATCAACCACTAGCACCGTCCTGCCGTCCGCTATTTCGACTTCTACCGGACGACTTAACTTAGCTAACGGTCTATCAAGTTTAGACACAAATTTAGGAGACACAAACGACAAATTTGCACCACTATCAAATAGAATTCTCGCCGGGTTAGAATTAACCATGAAAGTACCTGAGACAACTTCGTTCGATTGCTTGGCTTCATCATTCATCATCAAGTAGTTGCGACCCCTAGCCGTACCCGCCGCTTTCTCTAACCGTTTAACATTATCATTATTCAAATCGGGACATTCCGGCCTCTTATGCCCCTCTTTACCACAATTAAAGCAAGTGATTTTGGTCGACGCCTTGGTGCAATCACGGGCCATGTGTCCTTTTTGATTACAATTATAACACGTAGGCCCGAAACCTCCGGAAGCACCCTTCTTCACACTATTAACGCTTTCGGAGCCTTTCTTGGACTTCTTGTTTGAAAAGTTCGAATGACTTGAACCCTCAGACTTCCTCTTTGAAAAAGTAAAATCGCTCTTTCTTGGAACCTCTGGCTCAAAATCCCGAGCCAATTCAAATAACTCGTCAAAAGACTTAGCCATACTCCGACTAATCTTACCCTTGTACTCATCATTTAAAGTGCGGTAGAAATCCTTCATTAGCTTGTGATCATCACCAACATACTCCGGGCAAAAACGAGTCTTTGCCAAGAAGGTAGACTTAAGAGTAACTAAGTCCATTGAACCTTGTTGCAAATGGTGCAACTCGTCCCAGATTCTATCGAGATCGGAAGAAGTTCGGTATTCTTTGAAAACCTCCTTCTTAAACTCTTCCCACGTCAAGCCCATACATTGTTCCTCACCATACAAGTTGATTTTATCATCCCACCATAACTTAGCCTCTTCTCATAGCATGCTAGAACCATACCTCGCTTTCTTCTCGGGAGGACATTCCAAGGTACGGAAAGCTCCCTCGATATCGGAGATCCAACATATACTTTTTAAAGGATCTCGCACCCCATTAAACATCGGGGGTTGAGCGTCCTTGAAATTCTTGTAGTGGAAGTCCCGCCTTCCATCACCTCCTTCACCACGAGGATAAATGTTTCTAGCGTCAAGTGCCTCTTCGATAGTGGCCTTCATTCGTTCATTAATTAGATCGGTTATTTGCTCATCAACCGAATCTTGGAAGTCCTTTCGAACGTCTGCAAGAAAATGCGCTTTTAACTTTTTAAAGACGGCCTCAACCTTGGCCGAAAACTCAGCGTCCTTGCTCGTTCTTCCATTATCATTATCGGGACCGTTCCTCGTCTTCATTCTATAAAACGAAATAGGTTAAACCACAAAACGAAAGGACAAATTACATATGTATATACATATATGCCACACTACTCCATCTCGCTCAACAATCGTCGTACATCGCTTGTTTAACACGACTTGCGCCCGTAATAATGGTAGCTAGTCATTACTACGCGAGCACGTCGCATTAACTTGCTAGTACAACGTCTATCTCGCTTGATGCTTGCTAAACACAACACAAACAAATAGCGCATGATTAGTTCACATAATCCTATGCACCAACCAATCCCAACCCGACCCAAAGTCCTTCAAGTCCCGCATAACGCGCACACAAAAGTCTAAGTCTAGGCACCTATCTCAAGTCACCTAAATCCCTTAGACCATGCTCTGATACCACTTGTAACAACCCGACTTCATAAACTCAAAACGCGTACAAAAAAAATTTTCTGGGACTGACCATCTGGACAGCGTCCAGATTTTGGGACGGCGTCCAGCCCTTAAGAATGGGACGGCGTCCAAGCAATTGGGACGGCGTCCCAATGAACTGCCAGGGACTGATCACGGGTCCAACTCACGTGAGTGGAAAATCCGCTTCTCGACACTTTTACACGAAAACCTTTTCACAACATAAAACAATATGATAAACTAAGATGCTTTCATCATCAAATCAAGTTTTACAACATCAGGCCCACATCGCCCATTTTACGAGTTTCGTTCCAAAAATAAAAGTTTCGATTTCGATCAAATACAAGTTTAATTCCCAAACGACCCTAGAGCATGGTGTTTGGGGTTAAACTACCCAAAGCTTGACCGAACTTCCAAAAGCTAACCCAAAAGCATCCCCTATCAAATCAAGCAGGAGAACTAATCCAACCAAATACTTTTTCCTTTGTCCGCACCCGAGCCTAAAAAAGGTAGACAACGAGAGGGTAAGCTAACGCTTAGTGAATGCAATAATTATTCATACATATATAACCCATCTATTTGCAATCACAATTTCCGAATACCTCGTACGAACTTGAAACTCAAAATAGCATAACATCATACCCGAAATACTTAACAAGTCGCACATTATCACAAAACCGCATTAGCATATACTCAACACAATATATTTATACAATATGCTAAACAATCAACAATCTCAATATAGTTAACCATAACGCTATGGTGCTACCGGCTCGTGGTTCACACCATACTCAATTGAGTCATACTCTTTTATAGTGCTACCGGCTCGTGGTTCACACTTTGTTTTATAGTGCTACCGGCTCGTGGTTCACACTCGATGCTACCGGCTCGTGGTTCACATCTTAGTTTATAGTACTACCGGCTCATGGTTCACACTTGATCACACACATGTTATGGCACTACAGGCTCGATGGTTCATACCATAACACCCACAAATAAATACGTCATATTCACATACGTATAATTACTCCACTCACCTTAATGTCTTCGTGAAAGTTAACCGAACTTGCAAACCTTCAAAGTAACGTACCACAACTATCAAAACGTAGCTAGTGAGGAGATGAACAACTTTAATACCCGAGCTCTAACCTGAAAAGAGCTTCTTCTTCCTTAAATGGAGCTTTCTCACTCTTGAAACACTCTCTCTCTCTAAAATTGAATGGAGGAGGTTTGGTGGTTGAAAGATGGAGTAAATGATACTCTTAAAACTGATCTTGAGCCTTTAAGTCGTCCACAAAGTGAAATTACAAAATTGCCCAACTAAATATCTAAAAAAAATGAAGTTGAGTCTGCCAGCTATTCTGGACGGCGTCCAGGAAGTTGGACGGCGTCCAGTCCATTGATCTGGGACGGCGTCCCGCCCTTTGGACGGCGTCCCACCTGTCTGAGAAAACCGGATCTTACAGATGCCCCGGATACCATGCAACATTTAAGAACGAAGGTTACGAATTTATTTATTGTACATTTAGCTTTAGTACTTATTGTTGGTCCTTTAGATAACAACAGGATGATTAAACAGTTAAGTGTATTTAAACAGATAATTAAATAAGAGTCATGTATAATTTTCAACGCTATTCTTTTATTGATATGAATATCAAAGAATGACAACTTATTCAAGGGCGGAATAAATAGTTGGTGGATACAAATTACACCTAGGTTTATCTAAAGAGGAAATCTTAAGCTTTCACAAGTTTGGACTTTATTTTAATAAACTCACACCACTAAATATTACAATAGTGGAATCAACTATTTGTAGTAGTCCTATTAACCATGTAATAGATCTATTGTCCATTGATACATAGGATGTCTGCAATTGTGTAGGCAATATCATCAGAGAACGTGCTCTCTTTCTTTCCTCTTTGGTAGATATTTGTAGGAACACCCCAATTCGGTTTGGTAATACTATCTAAATAACCAAATAGAATGTTGGGTTCCCTAGGCGTTGATAAAGAAATAACCCATGTCTGCACATGTGTTAAAATTCTGCATTCCTACGTGGTCTTGTAAGGTCATGTGTCAGCCGCCGACGCGTGTCCTTTTCTGTTCAACTTTGTCTACGACTTCTGTTGAATAGTACAATTGATGTAGACCACACAGAAAACTATTATGCTTGTAATGGAGCATAATTGTCTAAGTGTTGTATGCTGCTACCAGCTATACTGGTTCTTCAACGTATTCATTTGATCTTCTTAATTTGTTGGACACACATCCTGTGTTGATTGAAGAATAATGTCTACCTTGTGCTGGTAGACTAGGAAGCATACTGGGACACTTGACATAGCAGTAAATGATGTCTAAACATAAATAAACATATGCTGGCCACACATAACATTTTAGTGTATATAATGTTGTTTGTCATAATTAAATCCTTAATCATTATGGGGACTCAACAAATGCTCGGTGGTTGCCTCTGTAGTTTGCGCCATGGCAGTGAGGTTGGGCACATCTACGCGCTCTAGCGCAGCCATGACTGCAGTCTCCTCCTTTGCAGCGCCCGAAGGCATCTTCTTGACCACAGAAGATGGCGAAGCGGAAGGAAGCGCAACGTGTTTCTTCAAAAGCTCCCAATACCTACATCTCTCAGCCGTCTTTATGGCGCAGACCGCCTTTTTGAATGCCTCATTCACTGAGGGAGAGTTGCAAGCACACGTAACTAGCCTTGGGAGCCCAAGCTTTAGAGTTGTGAACTGGTCCCAGGCGTACTTGCGCATCCCATCCAGTTCATTGAGCTGCACAGAATGCTGCTCTGCAGCTTTAAGGAGGTCAGCGTTGGTGGTCAAGAGGTCGTTTTCATTGATTTTCAGTTGGTACCTCTCCGCATTGACCAACTCAAGCTCCTTGGCAAGCGCCTCCTTTTGAGAAGACGCATGTGCAGCAGTAGCCTCAACGCTAGCACGCGCATCCTGCGCCACCTTCACCTCATTGTGAAGCATGTTGAGGCGATCGCGCATGTAGTGACCCGAACTTTTCCATGTTTATATATATTAATTGAGATTGATATTTACATGATTAAATGTTTCCAACATGTTAAGCAATCAACTTGTTAAGACTTGATTAATTGAAATATGTTTCATATAGACAATTGACCACCCAAGTTGACCGGCGATTCACGAACGTTAAAACTTGTAAAAACGACATGACGATATATATATATGGATATACATATGGTTAACATGAGATTATGATAAGTAAGTATCTCCATAAGTATATTAACAATGAGTTATATACATATAAACAAGACTACTAACTTAAGGATTTCGAAACGAGACATATATGTAACGATTATCGTTGTAACGACATTTAAATGTATATATATCATATTAAGATATATTAATATATCATAATATCATGATAATATAATAATTTAGCATCTCATTAGATATAATAAACAATGGGTTAACAACATTAATTGAGATCGTTAACTTAAAGGTTTCAAAACAACACTTACATGTAACGACTAACGATGACTTAACGACTCAGTTAAAATGTATATACATGTAGTGTATTTAGATGTATTAAAATACTTTTGGAAGATTTCAAGACATATATCAAAACACTCATACTTAACGAAAATGGTTACAGTTACTTTCCCATTCTTTTCTTTCATCAAGAATTCTAGTCGTATTCTTACCCGTATTATACACAGCTTCAAAACGTACTTACTATGGGTATATACCAATAGGAACTAGCATGGGATTCCACTCTTGATTATGTCATGTATGACTAATCAATTTTATCTTCTACCATGAGCTAGTCAACTAACTAGAACTCCTTTTAACCCCACTCACCACTCACCAATTACCACTCATCATTCACTCCATTTCACTTCCAATTCTCTTTCTAATTCTCTCTCAACACACCCACACTATTATGAACGTATTTTTCCAGTAGTTAATCATCATCTTCATCAAAAATCACTTCAAGAATCAAGCTATAATCATCATAGGAAGAACACTTCAAGAACACTTCAAAAATCCCTTCAAGTTTACTAATTTACTTCCAAGCTTTCTAATCCATTCCAAGTAATCATCTAAGATCAAGATACCTTTGTTATATACAGTAGGTTATCTTTCTTATTCAAGGTAATATTCATATTCAAACTTTGATTCAATTTCTATAACTATAAACTATCTTAATTCGAGTAAAAAATCTTACTTGAACTTGTTTTTGTGTCATGATCCTACTTCAAGAACTTTCAAGCCATCCAAGATCCTTTGAAGCTAGATCATTTCTTGTCATTTCCAGTAGGTTTACCTACTAAACTTGAGGTAGTAATGATGTTCATAACATCATTCGATTCATATATATAAAACTATCTTATTCGAAGGTTTAAACTCGTAATCACCAGAACATAGTTTAGTTAATTCTAAACTTGTTCGCAAACAAAAGTTAATCCTTCTAACTTGACTTTTAAAATTAACTAAACTCATGTTCTATATCTATATGATATGCTAACTTAATGATTTAAAACCTGGAAACACGAAAAACACCGTAAAACCGGATTTACGCCGTCGTAGTAACACCGCGGGCTGTTTTGGGTTAGTTAATTAAAAACTATGATAAACTTTGATTTAAAAGTTGTTATTCTGAGAAAATGATTTTTATTATGAACATGAAACTATATCCAAAAATTATGGTTAAACTCAAAGTGGAAGTATGTTTTCTAAAATGGTCATCTAGACGTCGTTCTTTCGACTGAAATGACTACCTTTACAAAAACGACTTGTAACTTATTTTTCTGACAATAAACCTATACTTTTTCTGTTTAGATTCATAAAATAGAGTTCAATATGAAACCATAGCAATTTGATTCACTCAAAACGGATTTAAAATGAAGAAGTTATGGGTAAAACAAGATTGGATAATTTTTCTCATTTTAGCTACGTGAAAATTGGTAACAAATCTAGTCCAACCATAACTTAATCAACTTGTATTGTATATTATGTAATCTTGAGATACCATAGACACGTATACAATGTTTCGACCTATCATGTCGACACATCTATATATATTTCGGAACAACCATAGACACTCTATATGTGAATGTTGGAGTTAGCTATACAGGGTTGAGGTTGATTCCAAAATATATATAGTTTGAGTTGTGATCAATACTGAGATACGTATACACTGGGTCGTGGATTGATTCAAGATAATATTTATCGATTTATTTCTGTACATCTAACTGTGGACAACTAGTTGTAGGTTACTAACGAGGACCGCTGACTTAATAAACTTAAAACATCAAAATATATTAAAAGTGTTGTAAATATATTTTGAACATACTTTAATATACATGTATATATTGTTATAGGTTCGTGAATCAACAGTGCCCAAGTCTTACTTCTCGACGAAGTAAAAATCTGTGAAAGTGAGTTATAGTCCCACTTTTAAAATCTAATATTTTTGGGATGAGAATACATGCAGGTTTTATAAATAATTTACAAAATAGACACAAGTACGTGAAACTACATTCTATGGTTGAATTATCGAAATCGAATATGCCCCTTTTTATTAAGTCTGGTAATCTAAGAATTAGGGAACAGACACCCTAATTGACGCGAATCCTAAAGATAGATCTATTGGGCCTAACAAACCCCATCCAAAGTACCGGATGCTTTAGTACTTTGAAATTTATATCATATCCGAAGGGTGTCCCGGAATGATGGGGATATTCTTATATATGCATCTTGTTAATGTCGGTTACCAGGTGTTCACCATATGAATGATTTTTATCTCTATGTATGGGATGTGTATTGAAATATGAAATCTTGTGGTCTATTGTTACAATTTGATATATATAGGTTAAACCTATAACTCACCAACATTTTTGTTGACGTTTTAAGCATGTTTATTCTCAGGTGATTATTAAGAGCTTCCGCTATCGCATACTTAAATAAGGACGAGATTTGGAGTCCATGCTTGTATGATATTGTGTAAAAACTGCATTCAAGAAACTTATTTTGTTGTAACATATTTGTATTGTAAACCATTATGTAATGGTCGTGTGTAAACAGGATATTTTAGATTATCATTATTTGATAATCTACGTAAAGCTTTTTAAACCTTTATTGATGAAATAAAGGTTATGGTTTGTTTTAAAATGAATGCAGTCTTTGAAAAACGTCTCATATAGAGGTCAAAACCTCGCAACGAAATCAATTAATATGGCACGTTTTTAATCAATAAGAACGGGACATTTCAGTTGGTATCCGAGCGTTGGTCTTAGAGAACCAGAATTTTGCATTAGTGTGTCTTATCGAGTTTGTTAGGATGCATTAGTGAGTCTAGACTTCGACCGTGTTTACTTGAAAAATGATTGCTTAACAAATTTTGTTGGAAACTATATATTTTTAACATGTGAATATTATGTGATATATTAATCTCTTAACGCGTTTGATATTATGTGATAGATGTCTACCTCTAGAACAAGTCCCATTGACTCACCTAATAATAATGAAGAGTCAAATGTAAATTGGAATGATTCATGGACTGATTCACAAGTTCCCGAAGAGGAACCGGAAGAAGAGTCGGAACCAGAAGAAGAATCGGAACCGGAAGAAGAATCGGAACCGGATGAAGAAATAGAACCGGTGGGGGAAATAATAAAACGGTTAAGTAAAAGAAAATCCTCAACCAACCGACCAAGGTTAATTATGGTCAATGGTGTTTCCGCCAAGGAAGCAAAATATTAGGAGGATTACCAATTCTCCGATGAATCGGATTCCGACGAGAATTTCGATGATGTTATAGAAATTACCCCAACTGAATTTAAAAAGGCAAAAGAAAATAATAAGGGAAAGGGCATAAAGATAGAGAAATCTAATTCCAACCCCGATGAACTTTATATGTATCGTCAACCCCCGAAGTCCTTAAGTTGTAACAATGACCCGGGAACCTCTAAACCACCAAGTTTTTCTAAACCAATGTGGATAACGACGGCTCGTATTAGGGGAACATCATATATCCCTAGAAACTTGGCAAAACGAACCAAAACCGAAGAAGAAGAAACAAGCAAGTCGGAATAAGATAGTTGTATTCGTGTGGTGTAATATAAGTAATATAGTGTGCTTATGCTTTATGATATATGTAAAAATTGCTTGTATTAATAAGTATTTTTTTTATGAATCTAACTCTTGTCTATTTTACAGTATAAAAACACAAAATGGATAGACAACCCAATATTTTAAGAGACCTACCCGGAGACATGATTGATGAAATCTTGTCTAGAGTCGGTCAGAATTCTTCGGCACAACTATTTAAGGCGAGATCAGTTTGTAAGACATTCGAAGAACGTTCCAAGAATGCCTTGGTTTATAAAAGGCTTTCGTTCGAAAGATGGGGGATATCACATTGGGAAATCCATAAGTTACGATGTGTTTACTTTGACGCATATATTGCGGGGAACCCAAATGCTATTTTACGCAATGGGTTAAGAAATTATTTTGACTCAATATATTCGAATATTGGACTTCGTGATTTAGAAAAAGCGGCTAACATGCAACATAAAGAAGCATGTTATGCTTACGGATTAGTAATGTTCGCTTCTCACCAAAGTGAGAACAAGAACATCGGTCTACAACTATTAAACAAAACGTTCCCACAAGTGACGGAGTCGGTAATTGGGGTAAGAAATGAGGTTTTTAGATTGTTACGGGACTGTTGGACATTACGTAACCCTCGTCCCTTTAACGACGTTACAACACGATGTCTTATCAACGGCCATAACGGTTATGTTCCACAAGACCAAGGATGGGAAGTAATCCTAGTAAAACCAGAATGCATGACTTGTTTCTGGACGTATGAATTACGTGTCTTTATTGCCTTTGCTGAACAACTTGTGTACTAGCTAGAATTATCTTCACAACCATCTTGTATCAAATTTATTGTGTGCTATATTTCATGCTATATGTAAAATAAGCGGTATTGTAAGTTTGTAAAATATTGTGTAAAAGTTTGAACGCGAAATATTATTATAATCAGTTTTTCATATAGAATTGTAGTAGTTGAATTGTATATTAGCTACTAAGTATGAACTTAACGGGTAGGTACTACCCGAATTTAAACTTATAAAACGCTAATATGAAGAAAAAGCTTTTATAAATGAGTTCATATTATGCTACGAAATACTATTAACTACTCTTAATATTCTGTATGATTAACTTGTTCCATTTGACTATTTTGAAGGAAATGGCACCGACTACTCGACACACCGTGAATATGAATGAAGAGGAATTCCGTACTTTTCTAGCTTCAAACATAGCCGCAGTACAGGCTGCGCTACATACCAACAATAACCTTGGATCTAGCAGTACAGGAAATCGTGTAGGATGCACCTACAAAGAATTCACTGCCTGCAAACCTTTGGAATTTGATGGAACCGAAGGACCGATCGGATTGAAACGGTGGACCGAGAAGGTCGAATCGATGTTTGCCATAAGTAAGTGTACTGAAGAGGACAAATTGAAGTACGCTACGCATACCTTCACAAGTTCTGCGTTAACATGGTGGAATACCTATCTAGAGCAAGTGGGACAAGACGATGCGTACGCACTACCATGGTCAGCATTCAAGCACTTGATGAAAGAGAAGTACCGTCCCAGAACCGAGGTCAATAAGCTCAAGACAGAACTTAGAGGATTACGAACCCAAGGATTTGATATTACCACGTACGAAAGACAATTCACAGAATTGTGCCTATTGTGTCCGGGAGCATTCGAAGATGAGGAAGAGAAGATCGACGCGTTTGTGAAAGGATTACCGGAAAGAATCCAAGAAGATATAAGTTCACACGAGCCCGCCTCCATACAACAGGCATGTAGAATGGCTCACAAACTAGTGAACCAGATTGAAGAAAGAATTAAAGAACAGACTACTGAAGAGGCCAATGTGAAGCAAGTCAAAAGAAAGTGGGAGGAAAACGGTGATAAGAATCACCAATACAACAACAACAGCAATTACAAAAATAATCGCAACAATTATCCCAACAATCGCAACATCAATCGCAACTACAACAAATGGCCCAACAACAACAACAACAACAACAACAACTACAACAATCATCTCAACAACAATAATAACCGCAACAACAACAACAATCAGAAGCAGCTATGCCAAAGGTGTGAAAAGTATCACTCGGGGTTCTGCACCAAATTTTGCAACAAGTGTAAAAGAAATGGTCATAGCGCGATGAAGTGTGAGGTCTACGGACCAGGGGTTAATAGAACGAAAGGAACAAATGGTGTCGGAACGAGTAATGGCGGAGCAAGTAGTGTCGGAGCAAGTTATGCCAATGTAGTTTGTTATAAATGTGGAAAACCAGGCCACATTATTAGAAATTGCCCGAACCAGGAGAACACGAATGGACAAGGCCGCGGAAGAGTTTTCAATATTAATGCAGCAGAGGCACAGGAAGACCCGGAGCTTGTTACGGGTACGTTTCTTATTGACAATAAATCTGCTTACGTTTTATTTGATTCGGGTGCGGATAGAAGCTATATGAGTAGAGATTTTTGTGCTAAATTAAGTTGTCCATTGACGCCTTTGGATAGTAAATTTTTACTCGAATTAGCAAATGGTAAATTAATTTCAGCAGATAATATATGTCGGAATCGAGAAATTAAACTGGTTAGCGAAACATTTAAGATTGATTTGATACCAATAGAGTTAGGGAGTTTTGATGTGATAATCGGTATGGACTGGTTGAAAGAAGTGAAAGCAGAGATCGTTTGTTACAAAAAAATGCAATTCGCATTATACGAGAAAAAGGAAAACCCTTAATGGTGTACAGAGAGAAGGGCAACACGAAGCTACATCTTATTAGTAATTTGAAGGCATAAAAACTAATAAGAAGAGGTTGCTATGCTGTTCTAGCACACATCGAGAAAGTACAAACTGAAGAAAAGAGCATCAATGATGTTCCCATTGCAAAAGAATTTCCCGATGTATTTCCGAAAGAATTACCGGGATTACCCCACATCGATCCGTTGAATTTCAAATAGATCTTATACCCGGAGCTGCACGAATAGCTCGTGCTCCTTACAGACTCGCACCCAGCGAGATGAAAGAACTGCAAAGCCAATTACAAGAACTTTTAGAGCATGGTTTCATTCGACCAAGCACATCATCGTGGGGAGCTCCTGTTTTGTTCGTAAAGAAGAAAGATGGTACATTCAGGTTGTGTATCGACTACCGAGAGTTGAACAAACTTACCATCAAGAACCGCTACCCACTACCGAGAATCAACGACTTATTTGATCAACTACAAGGCTCGTCTGTTTATTCAAAGATTGACTTACGTTCCGGGTATCATCAAATGCGGGTGAAAGAAGATGATATTCCAAAGACTGCTTTCAGAACACGTTACGGTCATTACGAGTTTATGGTCATGCCATTTGGTTTAACTAATGCACCAGCTGTGTTCATGGACCTCATGAACCGAGTGTGTGGACCATACCTTGACAAGTTTGTCATTGTTTTCATTGATGACATACTTATTTACTCAAAGAATGACCAAGAACACGGTGAACATTTGAGAAAGGTGTTAGAAGTATTGAGGAAGGAAGAATTGTATGCTAAGTTTTCAAAGTGTGCATTTTGGTTGGAAGAAGTTCAATTCCTCGGTCACATAGTGAATAAAGAAGGTATTAAGGTGGATCCGGCAAAGATAGAAACTGTTGAAAAGTGGGAAACCCCGAAAACTCCGAAACAGATACGCCAATTTTTAGGATTAGCTGGTTACTACAGAAGGTTCATCCAAGACTTTTCCAGAATAGCAAAACCCTTAACTGCATTAACGCATAAAGGGAAGAAATTTGAATGGAATGATGAACAAGAGAAAGCGTTTCAGTTATTGAAGAAAAAGCTAACTACGGCACCTATATTGTCATTGCCTGAAGGGAATGATGATTTTGTGATTTATTGTGACGCATCAAAGCAAGGTCTCGGTTGTGTATTAATGCAACGAACGAAGGTGATTGCTTATGCGTCTAGACAATTGAAGATTCACGAACAAAATTATACGACGCATGATTTGGAATTAGGCGCGGTTGTTTTTGCATTAAAGACTTGGAGGCACTACTTATATGGGGTCAAAAGTATTATATATACCGACCACAAAAGTCTTCAACACATATTTAATCAGAAACAACTGAATATAAGGCAGCGTAGGTGGATTGAATTGTTGAATGATTACGATTTTGAGATTCGTTACCACCCGGGGAAGGCAAATGTGGTAGCCGATGCCTTGAGCAGGAAGGACAGAGAACCCATTCGAGTAAAATCTATGAATATAATGATTCATAATAACCTTACTACTCAAATAAAGGAGGAGCAACAAGGAGTTTTAAAAGAAGGAAATTTAAAGGATGAAATACCCAAAGGATCGGAGCAGCATCTTAATATTCAGGAAGACGGAACCCGGTATAGGGCTGAAAGGATTTGGGTACCAAAATTTGGAGATATGAGAGAAATGGTACTTAGAGAAGCTCATAAAACCAGATACTCAATACATCCTGGAACGGGGAAGATGTACAAGGATCTCAAGAAATATTTTTGGTGGCCGGGTATGAAAGCCGATGTTGCTAAATACGTAGGAGAATATTTGACGTGTTCTAAGGTCAAAGCTGAGCATCGGAAACCATCAGGTCTACTTCAACAACCCGAAATCCCAGAATGGAAATGGGAAAAAATTACCATGGATTTCATCACTAAATTGCCAAGGACTGCAAGTGGTTTTGATACTATTTGGGTAATAGTTGATCGTCTCACCAAATCAGCACACTTCCTGCCAATAAGAGAAGATGACAAGATGGAGAAGTTAGCACGACTGTATTTGAAGGAAGTCATCTCCAGACATGGAATACCAATCTCTATTATCTCTGATAGGGATGGCAGATTTATTTCAAGATTCTGGCAGACATTACAGCAAGTATTAGGAACTCGTATAGACATGAGTACTGCCTATCATCCACAAACTGATGGGCAGAGCGAAAGGACGATACAAACGCTTGAATACATGCTACGAGCATGTGTTATTGATTTCGGAAACAGTTGGGATCGACATCTACCGTTAGTAGAATTTTCCTACAACAACAGCTACCATTCAAGCATTGAGATGGCGCCGTTTGAAGCACTTTATGGTAGAAAGTTCAGGTCTCCGATTTGTTGGAGTGAACTGGGGGATAGACAGATTACGGGTCCGGAGATTATACAAGAAACTACCGAGAAGATCATCCAAATTCAACAACGGTTGAAAACCGCCTAAAGTCGACAAAAGAGCTACGCTGACATTAAAAGAAAAGATATAGAATTTGAAATTGGAGAGATGGTCATGCTTAAAGTTGCACCTTGGAAAGGCGTTGTTCGATTTGGTAAACGAGGGAAATTAAATCCAAGGTATATTGGACCATTCAAGATTATTGATCGTGTCGGACCAGTAGCTTACCGACTTGAGTTACCTCAACAACTCGCGGCTGTACATAACACTTTCCACATCTCGAATTTGAAGAAATGTTTTGCTAAAGAAGATCTCACTATTCCGTTAGATGAAATCCAAATCAACGAAAAACTCCAATTCATCGAAGAACCCGTCGAAATAATAGATCGTGAGGTTAAAAGACTTAAGCAAAACAAGATACCAATTGTTAAGGTTTGATGGAATGCTCGTAGAGGACCCGAGTTCACCTGGGAGCGTGAAGAACAGATGAAGAAGAAATACCCACATCTATTTCCAGAAGATTCGTCAACACCTTCAACAGCTTAAAATTTCGGGACGAAATTTATTTAACGGGTAGGTACTGTAGTGACCCGAACTTTTCCATGTTTATATATATTAATTGAGATTGATATTTACATAATTAAATGTTTCCAACATGTTAAGCAATCAAACTTGTTAAGACTTGATTAATTGAAATATGTTTCATATAGACAATTGACCACCCAAGTTGACCGGCGATTCACGAACGTTAAAACTTGTAAAAACGACATGACGATATATATATGGATATACATATGGTTAACATGAGATTATGATAAGTAAGTATCTCCATAAGTATATTAACAATGAGTTATATACATATAAACAAGACTACTAACTTAAGGATTTCGAAACGAGACATATATGTAACGATTATCGTTGTAACGACATTTAAATGTATATATATCATATTAAGATATATTAATATATCATAATATCATGATAATATAATAATTTAACATCTCATTAGATATAATAAACAATGGGTTAACAACATTAATTGAGATCGTTAACTTAAAGGTTTCAAAACAACACTTACATGTAACGACTAACGATGACTTAACGACTCAGTTAAAATGTATATACATGTAGTGTATTTAGATGTATTAAAATACTTTTGGAAGACTTCAAGACATATATCAAAACACTCATACTTAACGAAAATGGTTACAGTTACTTTCCTATTCTTTTCTTTCATCAAGAATTTTAGTCGTATTCTTACCCGTATTATACACAGCTTCAAAACTTACTTACTATGGGTATATACCAATAGGAACTAGCATGAGATTCCACTCTTGATTATGTCATGTATGACTAATCAATTTTAACTTCTACCATGAGCTAGTCAACTAACTAGAACTCCTTTTAACCCCACTCACCACTCACCAATTACCACTCATCATTTACTCCATTTCACTTCCAATTCTCTTTCTAATTCTCTCTCAACGCACCTACACTATTATGAACGTATTTTTCCAGTAGTTAATCATCATCTTCATTAAAAATCACTTCAAGAATCAAGCTATAATCATCATAGGAAGAACACTTCAAGAACACTTCAAAAATCCCTTCAAGTTTACTAATTTACTTCCAAGCTTTCTAATCTATTCCAAGTAATCATCTAAGATCAAGAAACCTTTGTTATATACAGTAGGTTATCTTTCTTATTCAAGGTAATATTCATATTCAAACTTTGATTCAATTTCTATAACTATAAACTATCTTAATTCGAGTAAAAAATCTTACTTGAACTTGTTTTTGTGTCATGATCCTACTTCAAGAACTTTCAAGCCATCCAAGATCCTTTGAAGCTAGATCATTTCTTGTCACTTCCAGTAGGTTTACCTACTAAACTTTAGGTAGTAATGATGTTCATAACATCATTCGATTCATATATATAAAACTATCTTATTCGAAGGTTTAAACTCGTAATCACTAGAACATAGTTTAGTTAATTCTAAACTTGTTCGCCAGCAAAAGTTAATCCTTCTAACTTGACTTTTAAAATTAACTAAACTCATGTTATATATCTATATGATATGCTAACTTAATGATTTAAAACCTGGAAACACGAAAAACACCGTAAAACCGGATTTACGCCGTCGTAGTAACACCGCGGGCTGTTTTGGGTTAGTTAATTAAAAACTATGATAAACTTTGATTTAAAAGTTGTTATTCTGAGAAAATGATTTTTATTATGAACATGAAACTATATCCAAAAATTATGGTTAAACTCAAAGTGGAAGTATGTTTTCTAAAATGGTCATCTAGACGTCGTTCTTTCGACTGAAATGACTACCTTTACAAAAACGACTTGTAACTTATTTTTCTGACTATAAACCTATACTTTTTCTGATTAGATTCATAAAATAGAGTTCAATATGAAACCATAGCAATTTGATTCACTCAAAACGGATTTAAAATGAAGAAGTTATGGGTAAAACAAGATTGGATAATTTTTCTCATTTTAGCTACATGAAAATTGGTAACAAATCTATTCCAACCATAACTTAATCAACTTGTATTGTATATTATGTAATCTTGAGATACCATAGACACGTATACAATGTTTCGACCTATCATGTTGACACATTTATATATATTTCGGAACAACCATAGACACTCTATATGTGAATGTTGGAGTTAGCTATACAGGGTTGAGGTTGATTCCAAAATATATATAGTTTGAGTTGTGATCAATACTGAGATACGTATACACTGGGTCGTGGATTGATTCAAGATAATATTTATCGATTTATTTCTGTACATCTAACTGTGGACAACTAGTTGTAGGTTACTAACGAGGACAGCTGACTTAATAAACTTAAAACATCAAAATATATTAAAAGTGTTGTAAATATATTTTGAACATACTTTAATATACATGTATATATTGTTATAGGTTCGTGAATCAACAGTGGCTAAGTCTTACTTCTCGACGAAGTAAAAATCTGTGAAAGTGAGTTATAGTCCCACTTTTAAAATCTAATATTTTTGGGATGAGAATACATGCAGGTTTTATAAATGATTTACAAAATAGACACAAGTACGTGAAACTACATTCTATGGTTGAATTATCGAAATCGAATATGCCCCTTTTTATTAAGTCTGGTAATCTAAGAATTAGGGAACAGACACCATAATTAACGCGAATCCTAAAGATAGATCTATTGGGCCTAACAAACCCCATCCAAAGTACCGGATGCTTTAGTACTTCGAAATTTATATCATATCCGAAGGGTGTCCCGGAATGATGGGGATATTCTTATATATGCATCTTGTTAATGTCGGTTACCAGGTGTTCACCATATGAATGATTTTTATCTCTATGTATGGGATGTGTATTGAAATATGAAATCTTGTGGTCTATTGTTACGATTTGATATATATAGGTTAAACCTATAACTCACCAACATTTTTGTTGACGTTTTAAGCATGTTTATTCTCAGGTGATTATTAAGAGCTTCCGCTGTCGCATACTTAAATAAGGACGAGATTTGGAGTCCATGCTTGTATGATATTGTGTAAAAACTGCATTCAAGAAACTTATTTTGTTGTAACATATTTGTATTGTAAACCATTATGTAATGGTCGTGTGTAAACAGGATATTTTAGATTATCATTATTTGATAATCTATGTAAAGCTTTTTAAACCTTTATTGATGAAATAAAGGTTATGGTTTGTTTTAAAATGAATGCAGTCTTTGAAAAACGTCTCATATAGAGGTCAAAACCTCGCAACGAAATCAATTAATATGGCACATTTTTAATCAATAAGAACGGGACATTTCAGCGCACCTCCTGCACGTTGAGGGCCTCCTGCCCCGAGCTGGACTCTCCCTTCAGCAGCGCATATTTATCTTTGATCCCGCAAACGTCGCGCAAAATAGTGGTAAGCGACGTCTACACATCCATGTACAGATATGCCCCTGGATCTTCCTTATTGAAGAACCTCAACGCGCTCGCTGGGGTATAGTCCATCAAAAACTTCAGCTGGTTCATGGCAGGTCCAGATATGACCTCCAGAAACTGCACCGTCTTGTTGAACTGCAAAAAACACATCCTGAGGAGAGTGATGCGTGCCCTCGCTACCATCTGCGCGATAAAAGTTATGCGATTACGCGTTAGAAGAGGCAACACAAAAAACTAGATTATAACTAAAGACCATGAAAAGAAGTACGCTTACCAGTCTTCTTCTTCTTATTGTGGGACCTCTCCCCAACCTTGTCAGAATGCTTGCGCTTTTTCTTCTTGTAGGAAGAAACTCCATGAGCAGCTAGGTCCCCTTGACTTGCAACAGGAGGAGTAGGAGCCCTAGTGTTGTGATCACTGGATTCCACATCCGTGTGTGGAACCCCCTCCTCCTCGGAATGAGCGCGCCCCTCAGGCGCATTCGGCTTGGCGCCAGTAGGAGGAACGTTGACCTCCAAGCCAGAAGAAGGGATGACATCTCCCTCAGCTTGGGACCCCTCAGTCTCCTCGCCTCCGTGGGCGGCAACAATCTCATCGAGGTCCTCATCCTCGAGAACATTTAAGATCGGCATGACAGTAAAACAAACACAAAGTAAAGTTAGTACGTATAGTTAACAAATATCTAAACTACAAGTTGCAAGAATAACATGCAGTTTTCGTCGTACCCTGCCGTTGTACATCAAGATTGGCGCGATGGTAGGATGAGTGCAAACTTGACCGACACGCAGAATGCCAGTCGTATACATGCACACTGGAAGTTGCTTCTCGTTGCACAAATTGAATATGCGTTCCTCATCAGGTGTCATGGGGGGCTTCTTTTTCAAATTCTTATTGACACTGTAGTGCCATGCGCGCACATTTGCGCAAGAGTTGGAAATAAAGGTGTTATCGACAAGTAATTCTTCCACTTTTTGCGCATGCCAGTCTTGGTCGGCTGGACAAACTTCACGCGCTCCCTGAATGAGAACCAGCCATTATCATGTGGCTGGTAGGAATAGACGTTCCTAAATAAGTTTACGGTAGGGGCAAAGTTTCGTGCCCTACACCACATCTCAAAGAGAGAAATTCGGCACACGCTATATGGGTGGAGCTTCCCAGCGCCGATACAGAAGTGGTGAAGAACAGATAGGAAGAAGTCGGTAGGTGGATAACGAAGGTTGCCATATTCCATGACCTTCGAGTATATGACAATTTTATTGGTAGGAGGATCATTGGCACGTTGCCTATATCTAGGGGAAATGGGGTTCAAAGCACGAAAAAGAGGATAATCTTCCATGCTCTCCTCCAAATCCTTACGAGTGATAACATAAGAGATCTCCTCAACATTCTTGCTTTCAGTGGCAAAAGTTGAAGAATACATAGTTTATTGTATAAAAAGAAAGGTGGAAATGAAAACTCTAACCTGATGATCGTAACAGAAGCAAGTGAAGAAAGTTGAAAAGCGTCGGATCGATTGCACAAAGGAAGAAATAAAAGGAGGTGTATAGGCGGTAAAAGATTTTATGAAGAGAATAATGGGGTATTTATAGGGAAAAAATTGAATGAGAAACGTGAAAGTGAGGAAAACGCATCACAGTCGTACACGTGCTGCAAATCTAGAGGAGAAAAAACTGACAGGCAACAGTAATCGTGTAAGGGTGACGGTTAATTTGACAGTCTCCCATGCGTGACAGACTGACAAGCAGTAAAAACCACCCTAGAAATAAATGCATTTCTTTGGCGCACTCTATGTCATAATAAAAATTCTACATCGCGCGCAATATAGAACTGGGGGAGTTAATGATGCGCATAGCTGCACATCTATTGCACAATATCAAAATGGCGCGCATCGCCCTAAATAATCGCGCATGACCCTGTCCATACGCTTGCTCATGCGCCGTTTGATTGTGCCTTAATGACATGAAAGGGGCTAGAGATGTACTATGGCGACATTAAAGCATACATGACACCTGTGGTATGATAGTACGATCCTGGCGTTTCATAACGGCTAGAAAAGGACAACAGGGTATAAAGGGGACATCACTAAAATAATTGCAGTACTTTTACAGCTTTTAGGAGTAAAAAGACAAGGATAAAACGACGTGGCAGTAAACATGTCCTTTTGTCCCCTTACGTGGTACTAAGGGACAAATGCTAACATGTATAAATAGATGTAACTCGAGTTAGAAAACACACAACAACAATAGGAGGAATCATATTCCATTTCACCCAAAAAGCACTCTCAATTACATTTGCTACTCTAGTTAACCTGCACGACCAGAATAGCTCTTTGATACACTTCGTGATTTCAGGTAACGTTTATACAACATAAATCATAACATCGCCCTTGTGCCATCAATTCCGGCTAACCCGATTGATGGTGGGTCACGTTTAACCACCTTTTCTGAGATCATCATCTCATATGTGGGTTATTCACTGTACTCTGGACCGGAGAGTTAACTCCAAAGAACCCTTAAAACCCCCTTTATTGTTGATCTTGCATGAACCGAACCTCTTGGACCATTTTATGCTTGATCACCTTATGTGAAATTGAGTTTTTTTTTTTTGTTGTTGTTGTAGAAGTAAAAAATATAAAAGCCCTTACCAAACATCTACATCTTCTGACTCTTATAATTTTTTTCATTTTCATAGCTTATTTATAAGACAGACATAGCATAGAAAGAGAAAAATTACTCTAATTACCAAATACCCACTAATATTATATCACACCATTTTAGGTAAATTCGTACGAAAGTATACTGTATACGGAGTACATATTCTTTGTAAATGTTTGGATAGATGTAATTGGAAAATAGTATTTGAAATTATGATGTGATCCAGCAGTTGGTGGTCTGCCTCCTTTAGGAGAGGTCAGAAGTTCGACCCCCGTTGGCTACATATTAAAAACACAATTTTATCTCTGCTATGAAGTATTCCATCCATGACATCTTTCCCATATCGTTTAGGGGGTAAAGGGGAGGGGAGTTTTACTTGACCGTGCCCTTAAATCGGTTTTAAGATTTCCTCCCGGGCAGCGATGGGGCTGTTAAAAAAAAGTATTTGAAGCAAACTAATCGTCCCTTATTATGTCGGCAAGCACGTGAAGATGAATAAATGTCACGTGAATGGGAGATACACATATGGTAGTTACATGTTTTTATTCTTTTGAAACTGCAAAATGAAGCTATCCTTTTGATCTATTCTTGGGATTCACTTTCCGATTTTGACCTATATTACTGTGGCTCTTTTTCTTCTTGACCCATTTCAAGCCTTCACTAATTTTTGCATGTTTTTCATTAAATCGTTAAATCTACTAGAAATTCATAAATAAATCACTAAATAAACCAACTATACAATAATTTTTCTTAAACAAACGATACAACGTGTCCAACATCTACGCACATCCTTATTTGCACAATCAAAGGGCAACTAATTACGAGTAAATCTAGGTTGCCCCGTAGAGACGGAACCTTTTCTATTTTTTGAACTGCAGTTTGTGATCATCGGGACTAAATCACCCACGCATTCATCTTCCGCAGTTGTATAACAAGGCTTCAGCTGCTGCTCAGGAAAAAAACCCGGCACAATTCGAGAAGATGGGCGGTAAAACAGTGGCGTAGCCACATGTAAAGTAATGGGGTCAAATGGCCCCACTCACCTCACTCAAAGTTCACTGTTTATATACGTGAAAAATGTATTTGGAGCGCTAAAATGTACATGTGACCCCACTCACCTCACTCAAAAGCATTGAATATATGTATGTAACTAATGTATTAAGAATGTGAAAATATGGGTAGGTCTTGTGTATTCTGATCCTCTGTATTCATCAAGTGATGTAAACAAAGTAGCTGACATAATTTGCTTTCATTCCTATACGATAAAAAAAAAAGTCTGTACGTGGCTTGACAAAAAGAAAAGAAAAAAAGGTAATTTTGATTTTTATACCTTTTTATAATTAAGGATTTGTATTTGTATTACATTTTTGTACCTTGATATATTTATATAGGGGGTGATCTTACGACGTCTTTTTTAGTCATACACCACTAAATGTGTTTTAAATTGTTGTATAATACAATGCTTATGTGATGTATTCCTAAGAAATGGTAGTGTAAGGATCATCACTCATTTCTTTATTATTTTGTGACCCAATTCGTTTATAACTCTGGGTTCGCCACAGGTAAAACTCCCCTCTCCCACTGCCCCCGCAACGCGATGTGCACTAGGTACCCTTTAGTGAAATTCAAGGGTTAAGGGACAACCTTGTGTGCAATGTTGCACCCCACGGGAGTCGAACTTTTGATCTCTTGTGAAAATTAACAGCAGATAACATAAACAACACTTCAGTAAAATTAATCAACCAAATAGTATACAGAAACACTACAATTTTAATCTTAAGAACACAAACGAATATCAAACTCTAATAGCCAAAATCTTAACCAAAATTACTTCGTGATCAATCAATATAGAATACACAAGAAGCATATTAAGATTATCAAAGCAATTATCTAAACTCTCTCAAAATTATAGAAGCGAATTACGGTTTGTAAAACTGCACACTCGATGAATAGATGAGATGAATGAATGATGTAAAAAACTGATCACAAATCCTAGATAAAGAAGATTTATATAGGGTGGGTTAAAACATGAACTAAACAAGCCCAACAAGCCATAAATGAAACCAGAAATATCCTTTAGTCCATATGTATACTTGAGCCTAAAGTAACAGATTTCTTAAATGGCAGCTTTAGTCCCTCAACATGTAAAACCTACAAAACCTGCACAAATTCTAGAAAACACCACAAATAAGTTTCCATATTAACAAAGGTTATTTTAACATCCCCTCAAACTTATTTTTGATACATATCATACAAACTCAGCTTGTTTGTAAGAAAAACATGTTAAGTGACACTAAGACCTTTAGTCAAAATATCAGCCAATTGCAAATCAGATTGAATTTTGATTGTTTTAATTAGACCACATGAAACCTTTTCCATTATAAAATGAATATCAATTTCAAAATATTTTGTTCTTTCATGGAAAACAGAATTAGCTGCTATTTGAATAGTAAAATTATTATCAAAGAACAAATCGATAGGTAAATTAACTAATAGATTTAGATTTTGTAAAAGGGTTTTTATCCAAACAATTTCACAAGCAGTGATGGCCATAGTTCTGTATTCTTCCTCTGCAGAAGACCTAGCTATGGTAGTCTGTTTCTTTCTTTTCCAAGAAATTAAAGAATCACAAACCAAACTAAATATCTTATAACAGATTTTCTATTAATCCCACAGTTTCCCCAATCAGCATCACAATATGCATTAAGGTTAAAACCATTACCTTTTACAAGTTGAATTCCATTAACTGGGCTCCTTCGAGATATCTTAGCACTAAGATGAATTGTAAAGGAGCATGCATATACTGATTTAGAACTTGAACAACAAAAGAAATATCAGGTCTGGTAAGAGTAAGATAGATTAATCCGTCAATTAATTTTTGATACTCAGTTATATTAGTTAAAAATTTATCTTTATCACTTGGGTCTAATGAAACACATAAATTCGGCTCAATAGGAGTACTAGCAGGTTTACAACCAAACATTCCATAATCATTTAATAATTCCAAGAAATATTTTCTTTGATTCATACAAATACCTTTTATCATTATTTAAGACTTCTATTCCAAGATAATATATTAGCTTTCCTAGGTCTTTTACTATAAAGTTAGATTTTAAAAACAATTTGAATTTATCAATTTCATTAGGATCATTTTCAAGTCACAACAATATCATCAACATACGCAAGTAAAGCAATAAACACATTATCAAGATTCTTAACATATAAAGATTAATCACAAGAACTTTGTGTAAACCCATCTTCAATAAGAACATAATCTAACTTAGCATTCCATTGCCTAATAGCTCGCTTCAAACCATATAAACACTTAGTAAGCTTACATACTTTCTTATCATTATTAGAAAAATAACCTTCACACAATTGCATATAAACTTCTTCATGTAAATCACCATAATGAAAAGCATTGTTAACATCAAGCTGACACAAAGGCCAACTATTATTTAAAGCAAGAGTAATGAATCATCCAACCGTCTCATGTTTAACACTAGGGGAAAAAGTCTCTTCATAGTCAATTCCTTCCTTTTGATTATAACCTTTAGCTACAAGCCTAACTTTATACCTATTTATTTCACCATTTGATTTATATTTAATTTTATAAATCCATTTACAACCTAAAGGTATCCTATTAGGAGGTAAATTAGTAACTATCTAGGTATTATATCTGTTAAGGGCTTCCATTTCAAAGTTCATAGCATCAACCCAGTGTTGACTTACAACAGCCTCTTTATAGCACTTTAGCTCAACAGATTTATTCAGATTAGACACAAAACAGTAATTATCGGAATTAAGAAAAAATAGAATTTATTACTCTTTGTAAACCTTATTTAACTTTCCCTTCAACAATTAAATGATCAATTTTTTATAAATTAGTCTCTCTGCTAGATCTCCTTAGATTAATAGTGCTTGTCTCAGAATCAGGATTGCCCCTCAGGAGATGTGAAATTATCCACATGTGTTGCTTTAGAGTTCTCATCAATAGGAGCACAATTGTCACTATTATTACCTTTAATAAGACTTTCATTACTCATAGAACATGAACTACTACTTCCATCACCATCATAATTATCTCTCCCTTCATCTTTGGGACTTAAGAAATTAGGTTGACTCAGAACAACATGATCAAAAAAGTTTGTATGATTTATATCTCTAGAATAATAGTTTCATAAAATTTAACATTTATAGAATAAAAAAACATTTTTTTTCAAAACTAAAAAGCTTATAACCCTTTTTTCATTTGAAAAATAAATAAAAAAAACATTGTACATACCTACTACTATATTAATCCAAAGGTTTTAAAATAGCAGCATGGCAGAGACAACCGAAGACTCTTGAATGGGAGAGAATAGAAGGTTTTTTAAATACAACTTCATAAGGAGTCATACCAGAGAGCACTGATAATAGAGTCCTGTTAATCAACTAGCAAGAGGTCAAAACACAATCCCTCCATATATTCAAGGGTAATCCCCCTGAAACATTAGAGCTCTTGCTATATTGAGTAAGTGCATATGTTTTCTTCAACAATATCATTTTGTTGTGGAGTGTAAACACAAGATGTTTGATGAATAATGCCTATTTTATTTAGAAAATCAATCACTTGATTATTGATGAATTCAGTTCCATTGTCAGATCTTATAAATTTAATATGTTTAGAAAATTGAGTTTCTAAGAGATATAAAAGTTTGAATTTGATAAAACACCTCATCTTTAGATTTAATAAGATAAAGCCAGACAGCTTTTGAGAAATCATCCACAACAGTAAGAAAGTATTTAAAACATTCTCTAATTTGAACCCTAAAGGGTCCCAATAAATCTAACTGAATTAAATCTCCAACACTTGAAGATTTATGATGTGCGTAGAGGTGTATACGAAATAGCTTATATTTTACTAGGAAATACTATTAAAAACGATACAATTTTACACAAGTTATTTATTTTTTTATAGAGTGGATATACATAAACCTTGCTACAACACTTATAGGCAGTGTACCTAATTGTACAGTAGTGTAGTTTTTAGTAAGTCCGGTTCGTTCCACAAGGAGCTAGCCAAGTTTAACGCTATATTTTTAAAACTATATTTGTATAAATATATATATATATATATATATATATATATATATATATATATATATATATATATATATATATATATATAAGTAGTATTATTATTATAAAAGGGGGTTTTTTACCGTTTAATGACCGGTTTGTCAATTTTAAAACTTTAGTCGCAGTTAAAACCTAATGTAAAATATTAAAAATAAAACTTAATTTAAAGCGTAAAGTAAATGACAATAATTAAAGTGCGATAAATAAAAGTGCGATAAATAAAATGACAATAAATAAAATTGCGATAATTAAAAAGTACGATAATTAAAAGTGCAATTAAATATAATGACAGTAAATAAAAGTGCGATGAAATATGAAATAAAGGAATTATGCTTATTTAAACTTCGGTAATCATGATGTTTGACGTATTGTTTTTAGTTTAGTACCATGGGTTAATTGTCCTTTGTCCTGGAATGTTTGATATGTCCATACGGTTTTGTCCATAATAGTCCATCAGTCATAAATATAAAGTGCGAGAGTCTTCGTCAAATTATCCTTATACCCGAAGTCAAATATTCCAACTAATTGGGGATTCAAACTGTAACAAGGTCTTAATACTTTGTTTAATGAATACACCAGGTTATCGACTGCGTGTAATCCAAGGTTTTACTACTTTGTTAACAATTACACCAATTACCCTTGAATGTAATCCACCCCTGTTTCAACGAGTCTATTAATTATTAATCCATTCTCTTGTCCGGTCAAATGAATAATTATTGGTATTTATAGATATCCCACCCACCGTACCCAGTCAAGCGTATGTGGTTATATATAAATATGTCAAATTATAAGTCTATATATTAAATTAATGAGGTATCATTTAGTTAATATAAAGCCCATTAATAGCCCATAGTCTAATTTCCACAAGTGTCATTCTTTTATCCAAACTCCAATTATGGTACAAAGCCCAATTATCCCGTCTTTAATATTTTAGCCCAACATTACGATTGTTTCAATTTAAATAAGCATAATAATAACTTAGCTACGAGACATTAATTTAAAAAGGTTGAACATAACTTACAATGATTAATAATAGCGTAGCGTTACACGGACATAATTTCGACTTACACACTTACAACATTCGCTAACATACCCTTATTATTATTAATCTTAAATTAAAATTAAAATTAAAATATAATTATATATATATATATATATATATATATATATATATATATATATATATATATATATATATATATATATATCTGTGAGATAGAGAGGATAGATGGTATGTGTTGCTCGAGTACCAAACTGGTTTTTTTAGGAGTGTGGCCAGAAAAAGTAAGCCATGCGATCGCATGGGAATTAGGCCTCCAGGCCATGCGATCGCATGGTGCAAGAATACAGCTCACAATCTTTTGTTTGTTTATTTGCCGACGGTTTTATATATAATATATATATAATTTTAAGAATTAATTATATATTATATTATATTCATGTGCATAGTTGACTTGTAATTTTTAGTCCGTTGAGTCGAGCATTGAGAGTTGACTCTGGTCCCAGTTTCGAATTTTCAAACGTCCTTGCGTACAATTTAATATCTTGTACTTTGCGTTTTGCGGCTCGTACTCTTGTAACTTTTAGACGTTTCTCATCAATAATTTGAACCACTTTGATTGTACTTTGTACTTTTGAGCTTTTTGGTCGTTTGCGTCTTCAATTCGTCGAATCTGTCTTTTGTCTTCACCTTTTATTATTTAAACGAATATCACTTTTAAATAGAACAATTGGAACTAAAAGCTTGTCTTTCTTGAGGGATAATGCTATGAAATATATGTTCGTTTTTAGCATTTTCAAATATTCCCACACTTGAGCGTTGCTTGTCCTCAAGCAATATAGTCTTGAAATAAAAATACTAGAATCACTTCTTTATTCTTCACACTTTGTACATCAGTGATTTTAATTTGGCGGTATAAATAATGATAGTAACGTTGTGGTTTACAGTCCCACATGACTATGAAAATTTAGATCCTTAAGGAAGTTGGATCTTTATGAAAACATTTGATCTTTTGAAAATACAATCTAGCTTTTACCCTAGATAAGTTTTCCGGAATAACCCTTCACCGGTGGTTGCAAATTGTTTTTGTGGGTTTGGTGGGTTTCAGATTTGAAAATTTTAGCTTAAAACTTGCGGTTTTGTGTCTCCCACTTGCTAACCATGTATTGGAAAAGCAACACGTCCAGTATACTTGCTCCGTATATTACCTTTCGGTAAACTACCGTCCGGTTGTAAAGGAAAGCGTTGAACAAGCAACTGTTAAGGCAATATCTCGTGACATGCTTTTAATTATGGTCTATATCGTGTCGGATGCAATTACTATCCTTTGTAGGAGCAATAGTAAAGATCACCCTATAGTTTTTCGGTCTGGCACAAGGTCCTGTCTTTGGCCATGCTATGCAACCACCGTTCTTACGGTTGACACCCGATTTGGTTCAGGTGACCTAATGAATTTCAGGTGAATTCCTAGGATTTTACGTTCAATAGTAATGAACACATTGAAAATAGGGTTTTCAGAAAACAAATCGGTTTGTAATTTGATCAAAATATTTTCTCGTTCAAGCTCGAGTTTAGATATCATCGAATTCCATGAGTTTGAAATTCTCAATCTTTAAGGTCAATCTCAAGGATTGAGTAATATCAGGCTTAAAAGCTGATTTTTGATTTTTAAGGAGATTATCCTTTCTGGGGATCTGATTCATTAGTCTTATAAGCTAATTTGCACGGTGCCACCCATTGTACGAGACAGATCCTCTCATGGTTAGGATAAGTCTGACCACTTGGCGACCCTGTTTGATGCTGAGGTCCGTGGATTTTCAGCTGATTTTCGAGATGACTTTTCTAGATTTTTTGTCAACCTACAGCTGGTCTGGACGACAACTTCATGACCTAAATCAAGAAGCGCGTGTCTTTTTCGGAAGACTTTATTTCCTTTTAATGATGGAATTGATTCATCGTGCAGATCCATCTTTCTTTCAAATATATTACAATTTACCGGGTAAAACGGTTAATTTTGTCCAAAACAAAGGTATCTTCAATTATTTGTACAAAAATATGTGATATATGTTTTAAATAACTTGGTAAATTTTTCCCACACTTGGCTTTTATTTTCCTTTCTTTGCCTTTTTATTGTCCTCTATTCCATTTTAAATGAATTCTAACATTTTAGGTTGTTTCTCAATTTATGTCCTTTCCGAGGTAACAATAATTTCGGTGTTAACACCTAGTTTTATCGTTCATAAATTTGTATAAACATGATTTTGAATTCATTTATTTGAAAATTTTGAAAAATTTTACTAGAATTGGGTAGTCAGTATATAAGACTAGGGCTGTTCTTTATTATCAGAGAGCACTAGATTCTAATACAACTACTACGTTACTAGTAAATGGTAACCAAGTGTTTAAGTCAAAAATTTTAAAAATCCGAAAGAATTTAACCCCTTCCCACACTTAAGATCTTGCAATGCCCTCATTTGCAAGAAATCAGTAACAATTTAAATTATTGAGGGTGATTAGCGTAGAAAAATTATTAAATTTTACCAAAGTTTCCAAACATATTGGCGTTTGTTTGTTGAATGATAAATGGTGCACATCATTTGTTCATTCCGTCTTGTTGTTACATCACATTTGTTTTTCATTTTGTCGTCAAAATTAGTAGCTTTTGCTGAACTTAATGTCAGTCTTTGAAAATGCGCTGTTTTACCCTGTTGTGTACATGACAATATACATACATACATACAAATAATAACAAGCATGGTAAATTGAAATGGGACTTAACATCCCACTTTCAAATCAAATATGAAATATTAGTACAACATAATAAAAATATTAAACATTACATTAAAAGTATCACAATTTTATATGTTTAAACATAAATAAATAACAATAATAAAAAGATAAAAATCATAAAAATCACCAACGGAACTATATCAATCTGGATAGGGGTTCCAGTTCTTGTCGTCGGGCGGATTCCATGGTGGGTTATAGGTGTACTGATAGGCCTGGTTAGGGTCGTAGAGAATAAATGGTGGTCGCATATTGGGCTGGTGTGGAGGATAGTAAGCAGGTCGGGTCGGTACGTAGTTATTTGGTACCTGAGGTGATAGCTGGCTCATGATCTAATGCTGATGATAGTGCCATCTATCATGCTGTCGTTGCCTAGAATGCTCGTACACATTCTGGGCTTGCCACTGCTCGTACCGACTATGTCTATCCTGGTTTGTCATTTCTACCTCATCTATACGCTGGTAGACGTCAGTCATGACGGCCATCATATGGTATTGCCTGATTGCGTCTGCTCTTTAATACCTTAGCACCCTGATAGACCTTCAATCCTAAAGGATCAACCTGTTCCCTATACACCATCAGTGGACCCCCTTGGTCCCTATCTACACCCAAATACTCTCCAATGAGAGTAACAAAAATACATCCTCCTATTACTCCCCCGTCCTGTATTCCTGCTACTACTTTGGACAGATAAAAACCAACACAGTAGGGGATATTAACAAAGCTTCTACAGTTTCGAATGCACTTAAGGTAAAATAAGTCGTGTAAGGTCATCTTTTTCTTGTTTTTACCTCTTTGTGTAATCGAATTAGCTAAAAATCTATGTATAATACGTAGCTCTGCTTTGTTAATATCTAAATAGGAGTGTCTTCCTCCCAGCGTAAAAACATTATAATCTGACATACGCCTCCAGACGGCATCCGCGTCAAAATTCCTATCTACCCGCTCCCCATGATAAATCAAATTTGTACAATCGGGTAGTAGTAATTCACCAGGAGTGTAAATCTGTAAAGCCCTGGCCATGTCCAGCATGGACATCCTGTACATCCTACGGCCAAGTAAAAATCTAAGAAAACTTCTATCATCTAACCTAACTACATCCGCATTAAGTGAAATAGTACTCATAAGCTCAACGCACCACTCTGTATATACAGGCCTACGAATGGTGAATAAACGTTCCTAATCGGGAAAAGAAGAGCTGCCATACCTTTGGATCAGATGCTGTCTAACTGAGTTAACTTGTTGGACCCTTTCCAAAGGCTCCCAATCGATTACCCTCGGCACTTCTACATTTTTCGGTATCAGTTTAAATTTTTTACTTTGATACGTCGGGTAATCTCTCCAACTTCGATCAAATCTCAAATTAGGATGCAACTGTTCTTCATGAATAGTTGGGTGTGCTATTATCGGATGAATTGGAAATTGTACGTAGGCATTAACATATTCTTGTTGCGGATCATAATATGGTACGTGTTGATCAGGTTGTTGTTGTTCCTGTTCATATTGCATTTCTGGTTCAGGTTCTGGAACAGGTTGCCAAGATGATGATGATGCACCATCAGTATCGGTAAATCTCTGCAAAACACATTAAACACAAAATTTGTGCATCCAAATATGCATTAGTGTTATCAAAATAACAACTTGAAATAATTACAATAACATGTTCAATCAAAATTAAACTTATACACATTTTCACAATTTTAACAATTCTACACTTTTTCAAATAAGCATTTATGAAAATGTTTACAAAGTTCATAAGCATTCAACTCAAATAACATGTTAAAATAACCATTACTAGCAATTAAACAAGTTTCAAATAGCATTTACATCAATTTAATCAAGTTCATAAATTTTATACCTAAAAAGTCCACTTTAATTCTCAAAAATCATGTTTAGGATCAAAGTTTGGATCATTTAGCTACCTAAACATGTTACACTACTTAATTTAGCAATAATTCATGACAAAAATCGGCCATAACCTGTTTATATCAAAAAGCCTCAAATTGCTCAAGAACACAAACCCTAGATTTCTAAAAATTTTGAAGTTTTTGGCTTCAAATCATGTTAAATAGCATCAATCTAGGTTATACATGCATAATATACTAACAATTTAACTCTAATTACACTAGAAATTAACAAAATCAAATTAGGTATATTATAGCTCAAGAACACTAAAAATCAAATTTAAAGAGGTTTAGGGATGTAATTGTTACCTTTCTTGATAAACTTCTTAACAAATTCATGATTACAGCGGATTATAGCAAGAGATTTGGTTGAATTTGATAAAAAAAATGGTGAATTTTAGGAGTTTATGTGTATGTTTGCTCGTATGTTTGTGTGTGTGGTGGTGTGATACAGAGAACTCGAATGATTTTTGTACCTGACCAGTTTTTTAGCCTCATGCGACCGCATGGATTCCAAGTGCAAACCTCATGCGATCGCATGGGGTGCAGGTTTTTTTTTTTTTAATAAAAACCTTTACTTAATAAAACATAAATTAATAAATTTTAAAAATTTGTTTCTTTTAAGAATGAGGGCGTTTCGGATCGTTGTCCTAGTTCGTCTCTCAACAAAGTTTTAAAATTTGTTACTTTTTAAGCGTCGTTTTAAAAGCAAAGATTTTTTTTGGGTTTTTTAATGTTTTTGGCATACTTTAATTCAATAAGATTAAAAATAATGATAATAAAATTTCTCGTCCCTCCCTTGGGTAAAGCAATTTCGGTTCAACGACCTAGTTTTCAACTCACGACGAATTTTTAGATATCAAATTTTTAACTTAATGAAATAAAGTACATTTTGTTTTTAAATTCACACCAAACTTATATTTAAAATGCATAAAATTAAAAATTCATATTATTAAAATTAAAAATTCACACCAAATTTTTATTATATTTTTGTTTTTATACATACAAACTTATATTAAAAATATTCATTTTTCAAATATTTACAAACTTAAATATATTGATTTAAAAAGTTTATAATATTAATTTAATATTTATATATTAATTTTAAAAACATGGTAAAAATTAAAATTAAAAATCTTTTTGGTCTTTTATCCCACTTTAATCAATCAAATATTATCAAAAATATACACCCCTCTTTTTGGTAAAGTAATTTCGGTTCCATAACCTAGTTTTACTCCCGACGAATTTTTGAAATATTTTGGGTTGATTGATTAAAGATATTTATACCTTAAGAATAAACGGTAAATTTCGCAGTGATGTAATAAATTTTTGTATGATATCAATAATTTCGGTTACGCATACCTAATTTTATTGAATACCAATTTAATACTTTATAGCGAACGATTCAGCGTTTATTATCAAAAGGTTAAAAGCAATAAAAATAAAAACTGTACATACTTACCTGTGAGATAGAATTCTCAGAGACCTGCTTTAGTCGACTCATAGGAGAGTCGGGTGAGTTGGTTCTCCATAGCTACGTAAGCGTAACCTCAATTCTTCAATATCTTTTCTTCTAAACATATAAACGGTCCTTCTCTGCATAGAGTAACAAATTCGGTATTTGAATATGTTTGATTATTTGAACATTTACCTTCGTGTGATCATTTTCCGCATTTAAAACATCTTTTAAGGTGTCGTGCTCTTCTTTTTGTTGCGGATTTTGATTTTCCTTTACCAAAATGTATCTTATGATGATCTTTTCTGAGTTCTTTTCTTACTCCATCCATTTTGCCTCTTATGAATGATACCAGTTCACTCGAAAGTGTGTCATTATTGCGTTTAGTAATCATAGCGTGTAGCATTAGACCATGGTTCAGATCAAAGGAATTCTTCATCTCGTAAAACCTAAAAAAAAATAAAAATTCAGAATGGAGGGAGAAGACTAGTTCTTTAGGGTCTGCTAGGGAAAGACCATTCGGATTCCATTCTCGGAAACTACACGAAAACAGAATATCTAACTCTAACAGAAATATATATAACCCTAAAAAGATTCGATTCTCCCCACACTTAGTTAGCTGTGATGTCGAAATTGTGATTAACTTCATTTTCAATTGGACTATCAACAACTTGTATATCTCTGACTTTTACTTCAAGCAAATTGTTGATTTCCTCTGTAACTTTCACAAATTCAACTAACATTGCCTTTTCTTTAGGCGACAAATTGGATACTAATCAGTTACATAACTTAAAGTTCCCCTTAATCCTAGCATCTTGAATCCGTTTATAAAGTTTCTTCGTTGAACTGTTAAAAACGAGTTCATATAATTTCGTATTAACAACGGGGTTCTTTGTTATCAGGTCATCATTGGTTGTTGCTTCATCTTCCCCACACTTAGGCATTTTTATTGGTTCAATAATTTTGGTTGGTGGAGATCTAAATTTTTGGTTCACAAAGGTGATCGATTTGTCACCATCCCTAAGTGTCATTCTACCTTCTCTTACATCAATGAACGCTTCGGTGGTTGCTAAAAATGGGCGACCTAAAATTAGAGGAATAACAAGGTCTTCCTCCATATTAATAACTATGAAATTTGCAACAAAGGTCAAACTTCCCACTTTAACAAGTAAATTGTTTGCTATTCCAACCGGGTGTTTAATGGTTTGATCAAATAATTGAACACCTATTCTGGTTGGTCTTAATTTACCCACACCTAATCTTTTATATAAGGAAAGAGGCATAACATTTGCACTTGCTCCTAAATCTGCGAGTCCATTATACATAGCACCATCGTTAAGCAAGCAAGAAATGATAAATTCACCTGGGTCTCCTACTTTAGTAAGTAGAGTTGGTTTGTTACCCTTTTTCAAGTGATCTTTTCTTGGTTCTTTCACTTCTACTTGAACTTCTTGTTTACATTTTTCTTCGTTTCTTGGAATGGGAGGTTTGTATAAGAATTCTTCTTCATCACTCCAATTTGAAGCTTCCCCGTCTTCTAATTTTGGTTTTTCATATGTTGTTGATAGCATATTTATGTTTTCATTCTGAGGGTTTTCTTGGGTGGTGAAATTATGATTGACTTCATTGTCAACTTCCATCGGACCATGTATGTAATGTTTAACTCTGTGACCATTAACCTTAAATTCAATCCCATTTGAATTTATTAACTCTATTTTTCCGTATGGGAAAACTCTTTTAACTATGAACTGTCCAGACCATCTTGATTTCAATTTTCCAGGAAATAGCTTGAATCGTGAATTAAAAAGAAGAACTCTGTCTCCTTCTTTAAATTCTTTTGAACTTCTGATTCTTTTATCATGCCATTTCTTCGTTCTTTCCTTATAGATTAACGAATTTTCGTATGCTTCATGTCTTAATTCTTCTAATTCGTTTAGTTGACTTAACCGTAGACGTCCAGCTTCATGTAAATCAAGATTACATATTTTCAAAGCCCAAAATGCTTTGTGTTCAATTTCTACTGGAAGATGACATGCTTTTCCGTAAATGAGTTTAAAAGGTGTGGTTCCAATTGGAGTTTTGTAGGCTGTTCTAAAAGCCCAGAGTACATCCTCCAATTTCATAGACCATTCCTTCGGATTTGATCCTACGGTTTTCTCTAGAATACGTTTTAATGCTCGGTTGGTATTTTCAACTTGTCCACTTATTTGTGGATGATAAGCGGTTGAGATTTTATGAGTTACTCCATATCTTTTGAGAACTTTCTCAAGTTGATTATTACAAAAATGAGTACCCCGATCACTTATTAAAGCTTTCAGTGTTCCAAACCTTGCAAAAAGACGTTTTAAGAAGTTGACTACAACTCGTGCATCATTAGTTGGGAGAGCTTGTGCTTCTGCCTATTTAGATACATAATCAATGGCAACAAGAATGTAGAGATTATTATGAGATTTTGGAAATGGACCCATAAAGTCAATACCCCAAACGTCAAATACTTCACATACTTGAATGACATTTTGTGGCATTTCATCACGTTGACTTATTTTTTCGTCCCTTTGACAAGCATCACAGGATTTGCAAAGAAGGTGTACGTCTTTGAAAATTGTAGGCCAATAGAATCCAGCGTCATAGACTTTTCTTGCTGTGAGTTGAGGCCCATAATTCCCTCCTGTTGGTCCTGTATGACAATGGTTTAAGATTTGACTAGCTTCTTCCCCGAATACACATCGGCATATTATTTAATCGGGGCAACTTTTAAACAAATGTGGATCTTCCCAGAAATAGTGTTTTATATCACTAAAGAATTTCTTTCGTTTTTGGTACGACAACCCTTTTTCAAGGAATCCACATACTAAGTAGTTTGCAAAGTCTGCAAACCATGGAATTTCACTATAATCGATCTTCAAAAGATATTCATCAGGAAAGTTATCTTGTATGGCCGATTCATTTAGAACTTCTAATTCAGGATTTTCAAGACGAGAAAGATGATCAACGGCGAGATTTTCTGCTCCCTTTTTGTCTCGGATCTCAATATCGAACTCTTGTAAGAGTAAGATCCAACGGATTAATCGTGGTTTAGCATCTTGTTTTGAAAATAGGTATCTAAGAGCAGAATGGTCGGTATAGACCACCGTTTTAGCTAGAACGAGATATAAACGAAATTTGTCAAAAGCAAAGACAATAGCTAGGAGTTCTTTTTCAGTAGTTGTGTAATTCGTTTGTGCTCCTTGTAACGTCTTACTAGCATAATAAATAGGTTGAAATCGTTTTTCAATCTTTTGTCCTAAAACGGCTCCCATTACAAAATCACTTGCATCGCACATAAGTTCAAACGGTAGATTCCAATTTGGAGTTATCATGATCGGCGCATTAGTGAGTTTTTCTTTAAGAATATTAAAAGATTTGATGCATTCATCTGAAAAGATGAATGGAGCATCCTTTTCTAGGAGTTTATTCATAGGAGTGGCAATTTTATAAAAATATTTTATGAAACGTCGGTAAAAACCGGCATGCCCTAGAAAACTCCTAACTCCTCTAACATTGGTGGGATGTGGAAGTTTAGCAATTACATCTACTTTAGCTTTATCTACTTCAATTCCTTCCTTTGAAATTTTATAACCAAGAACGATGCCTTCTTTAACCATGAAATGACATTTCTCCCAATTAAGTACTAGATTTGATTGTTCGCATCTAATAAGCATTCGTTCAAAATTAACTAGACATGATTCAAATGTATCACCGAAGACTGAAAAGACATCCATGAAAACTTCCATGCATTCTTCTATCATGTCGTGAAAAATCGCCATCATGCACCTTTGAAAGGTTGCAGGGGCGTTACAAAGTCCAAATGGCATGCGTTTATAAGCAAAAGTACTATAAGGGTACGTGAATGTGGTTTTCTCTTGATCCTTTGGTGCTATTGGAATTTGAAAGTATCCGGAAAAACCGTCATGAAAACAATAGTAACTATTTCCGGCTAATCTTTCCAACATTTGATCAATGAAAGGTAAGGGAAAGTGATCTTTTCTGGTGGCGTCATTTAATTTTCTATAATCAATACAGACACGCCATCCTGTTACAGTCCTAGTAGGAATAAGCTCATTTTTCTCATTTGTGATGACAGTCATGCCACCCTTCTTAGGTACACATTGAACTGGGCTTACCCATAGACTATCAGAGATTGGATAAATTAAACCTGCATTTAGTAGTTTTATAATTTATTTCTTAACAACATCTTGCATATTAGGATTTAGTCTTCGTTGGCGTTGCACATACGTTTTATGATCTTCTTCCATAAGGATTTTATGTGTGCAATACGAAGGACTTATGCCTTTAATATCATGAATTTTCCATGCAATAGCTGGTTTATGAGCTTTTAGCACAGAAATGAGTTGAGATTTTTCATTTTCCGTAAGAGAAGACGATATTATTACAGGTAATTCATATTCACCATGTAAATAAGCATATTTCAAATGGTTTGGAAGTGGCTTTAACTCTAATGTCGGTGGTTCTTCTATCAATGATTTGTATCGATATCTGTCTTCTTCTTTTAGCATTTGAATTTCTTCTGTTGTTGGTTCATATCCATTAACCATGAGTGTGGCTAACATTTCAGCTTCATCAAATGGTTCAGTTCCTTCTCCTAAAGAACATTCTCCTGTTCCTTGTAATTCTGGAAATTCTTTTAACAATTCTGCATGTGAATCTATAGTTTGAATATAATAACATGTATCATCTGCAGATTGTGGTTGTTGCATGGCTCTATCAACAGAAAAGGTAACACTCTCATCCTCTATACTTAGGGTCAGTTTCTTACCAAACACGTCTATTATTGCTTTAGCCGTGTTTAAGAATGGTCTTCCTAATATGAGAGGAACTCGAGAATCTTCTTCCTAACTAGCATGTTCTCCATTATCCCTCTAGGATATTTTACTGATCGATCGGCTAGTTGTATGCTTATTCTTATTGGTTTCAATTCTCCAAGGTCTAGTTTAGCGTATAATGAATACGGCATTAAATTTATACTAGCACCTAAGTCTGCCAATGCTTCTATTGAACTAAGACTACCCAGAAAATATGGAATTGTGAAACCTCCTGGATCTGATAGTTTTTCTGGTATCTTATTCAACAACACTGCGGAACAATTTGCATTCATAGTAACAGCCGAGAGTTCTTCCATTTTCTTTCTATTTGTGATTAGATCTTTCAAGAATTTAGCATATCTAGGCATTCCTGAAATCACATCAATGAAAGGAAGATTTACATTTATTTGTTTAAACATATCCAAGAATTTAGATTGCTCGGCTTCAAGTCTTTCTTTTCTCATTTTACTCGGGTAAGGAAGTGGTGGTTGGTATGGTTTGACATAAGGTTTAGCCTTAACTGTGTTATCTTCATTAACCTTTTCAACTACCGGTTCTGATTCCTTCTCTTGTTCAGATTGTGGTTCTTGTGGAGTAGGAATAGCGTCATTAGAAATTACAGGTATTTCAGGTGGTTTAAGTGTAATACCACTTCTTGTGGTAATTGCTTTAACTGTTTCATTCCGGGGGTTAGCATTTGTATCACTAGTTAGACTTCCCAGTTTTCTTTCACCTATCAACCTTGCTAGGTTACTCACTTCTTGTTCCAAATTTTGAATAGAAGTTTGTTGATTTCTAAATGCTTGAGCATTTTGTTCATTAGTTTGTTTCTGAGATGTGAAAAATTGCGTTTGAGATTCAACTAGCTTCAACATCATATCTTCTAAATTTGGCTTTTTATCATCGGTTTGTGGTGGTTTATTTTGAAAAATAGGTCTTTGCTGATTGTAAGTATTGTTAGATACTTGTTGATTGTTAGGACCTTGTTGGTTGTTGTATGGAACATTTCGGTTATAATTCTGATTTTGATTGTAGATTGGTCTTGGCGGTTGATAATTATTCTGATAATTATTTCCAGGCCTTTGGTTCATGTATGAAACATTCTCTCTTTGTTCCATTGTTTGTTCAATACTGAGACAATCTTTTGTTAAATGTGGTCCTCCACACTGCTCACAACTAATTCGTATTGAGTGAATATCTTTAGTCATCTTTTCCATTCATCTCTAGACAACATCTATCTTTGCAGAAATGGAATCAAAGTCATGGCTAGAATCGGCTCTAGCCGCTTTAGATGATCTAACGATATTTTTTTTTTGGTGCCACTCATGTGAGTGGGAAGCAGTGTTATCAATAATTTTGTAAGCTTCAGTTGCAGTATTCTTCATAATGGAACCACCAGCTGCTATATCGATGTCTTTTCGTGTAGTGATGTCGCATCCTTGGTAGAATATTTGTACTATTTGATAAGTGTCTAAACCATGTTGCGGACATTGTGACGCCCCGTACTAAATCATCATGTACGGACCATCATCAACAGGATCATTACAAGGTTAAGTACTATATGCGTTTTCAAAACAGAGTTTGCATTCATTAATAAAAGTGACGCCATAACATACGTCAATTGTTTTACAAATCAAAAGTATGCTTCGCTAAGTAGAAGCATTAAATAAGTGTACGTGACCATAATGGTCGTTACATAACATAAGTTCATAAGTAAAAAGTTTGAATGCAACATAAGTAGTCATGCGATAACAACTCTAGGCAGCGGGTTCTACAGCACGACTAGTAAGATAGCGGAAGCGACTTCAAGCACCTGAGAAAATACATGCTTAAAAAGGTCAACACAAGGGTTGGTGAGCTATAGTTTAAGTATAACAGTAATGTAAGTAGGCCACGAGATTTCAGTGCTACAACGAGCGTTTCAAAAGTATGTAAAAGTATATGCTTAACCGTGGGCACCCGGTAACTAACTTAACGTTTAATGTACCCCCTTAAAGTGCACTTGGCAAGTGCGTATAACCTCGAAGTATTAAACACTCGTTAAATGCTAGCGCTACTAGCCCGAGTGGGGATGTCAAACCCTATGGATCCATATCTAAGATTCGCGTTCACGGTTCAAAAACCAATGATTAAACGTTACCGAGCTAAAGGGAATGTTTCTGCCGTTATATAACCCACACATATATAAAGTTTAAGTACTCGTGCCTAGTATGTAAAACATAAAATCCGCATGTATTCTCAGTTCCCAAAATAAGTTAAAGTAAAAAGGGAATGCTATAACTCACAATGATTAGTAGTAATGGTAAGGTAGTAGTCGGAAAGTGGTGTGCAAGTAACGGTCCAAACGTCCTCAACCTAAGTCAAATAGCACTAAGTCAATAAGTCGTCTCAAAAGGTTTACAAGTACGTAATTAAGGTCATAAGGGTCATCATCAATCATCATTAAACAAAAGGTAACAAGTAAGACTCGTTTATGAAAGTCGTTTAAAACAAAGGCTGACTTCGGTCAGTCACCACGGCCTCTACCCTTACTGAATTAAGGTGAGACCAGTGGTCATGGCTCCGTCTATGAGTCCCTTAAGTGTGGTTAAATTTACAGAAGCAAACTCGTCTTGGTTTGACCGTGGCGATGGTCTAAGTGCGAGTAGGTCAGAAATTTCTGCACAACGTTAAAGGACATGGTAACGATCGGAGGGCCATAAATCCTAAACCGTAACTCGGATTAAGACGAGTCCTATATGAAAAGTTATCTACTCGAAAAGTTCTATCTAAAAATGAAGGTTAGAACAGCCCAGGTCTACTGGTCTGTTCCAGAAGCAGTAGGTCAGAAACTTTTGGACAGAATGCAGTGGGTTTTCAAGGGTTCCGGTGATCTTGGTGTTGGATGCTCATCATGGTTCTCATCCTTGATGCGTCTAGCTTCAAGTGCACAACTCATGGATGTGTATACATCATCTTAACCAAGATTTGTCCATCATAACCTTAGTGCAAGTCTAAGACATGAATTTGATGAACCAAGGTTACATCAAGTCCTAGATCTACTCACACATGAACAATGAAAGTAATTCTAACTAAGTTTTGACACTAGCAACACAAGTGTGAGTCTAAGACATGTAGATCAACTCACTTAAGAGTTGTATAATGTTTGATGAACCAAGGTTTCGTCAAAGTCTTAGATCTAGCACACACATGAACTTTTAAAACAATAATAAGTTACAAACTTGAATTGAACTTAAGTAAGCAAGATCTTTAGCTTGTAGAACATAGTTCTTAATTAGATCTTGAAGATTCAAGACTCAAAAGTTTAGATCTATAGTTCTTAAGTCAAATCAACACAAGTTAGAGAGTTTAAAGTGTTGTTCTTGAAGTAACAAGTTAGATCCAAGAAATATAAGATCAAGATTAACTAGTAATCATGACCAAGGTTACATGTAAGTTTATGAACAAGTTCATGAACACTAAGAAAGATCACAACCAAGTGTTGGATCCATGATACTTGCACCAAAGTGTAAGCTCTTGTTGGTTTCATGTCCTTGTTCAAATGTGTAGTAAGCAAATAAGAAATAAAGAAAATGAATGATAAGCCTAAACCAACCATGAAGGTGGTATTCTAGTAACATACAACAAACAAGAACACAAGTAACAATTATAAAGATTATAAACTTTAAATCTTTTGAAACAAAATATGTAGAACATAACTAGATAGATTATGTTCTTGGATGTTCTTGATAAATACAAGATATAAGTGAAGAATCAAACTAAAGAGTTGATTCTTGAAACATGTAAAGAAAGACAAGTAAGTAAGTAAGTAAACAACTTAGTAATCTACAAGTAATTAAACTACAACAAGATTAAGTAACAAACAACAAAAGATGATGATGATTATGTGATGTTTAAATTCGGTTTTAGCAAGAAGAAAGGAAGAGAAAAAGTCAAGTTACTTACAAGAACTAGAGAGAAAAAGAGAGGAAAAAGTTGAGAGAAAATCAAGTGTGTTTGAAATGAATGAAGTGTGAGAGAACTAGTAGCCAAGTTATCAAAATTTGAAAGCCAAAAACACCTCCCCATCATGGTACCTCACGGCTGCAGCAGCAAAAGGAGGGGGGAGAGAGTTGTTCTAAGGTTATTAGCATGGTAAAGCTCATAAAGTTGGATAATAAGGTGTAGTGCATGGGGATGATGTGTTAACAAGATTCTAAATGGATGTAACTAACTAGTTACACTTAAGTTTGATACTTGCAAGTCTTAATGGGCTAATTAAGTCCAACTAATAAGTAGGGTGGGCTCTCATAAGTCCATGTTCATGTATAAAGCCCAAGTTGTATGCAAATAACATGTAAGTCCACTAAAAGTCCAACTTAAGCCCAAGTAACTAACTAATAGCTTTAGTTAATTAAAATGATTAATAAAATTAATCATGAATGTAAATAATATCTTAAAATCTTATTCGTGCAAGTTCCGGGTGTCACAAAGACGTTTCGGGCATTTAAAGTTCAAGTACGGGCAATTAAAGCAACATGTAAATGTAATAACATACATTCGTTTAATCAAGCGTATTAATAATAATAATTATTAATAAATAACGTAGGAAAAACCAGGGTCGTTACATTACCCACCTGTTAAAGAAAATTTCGTCCCGAAATTTAAGCTGAAGTAGATGGAGGAGTCGGGAAAAGATGAGGATATTTCCGCATCATTTGATCCTCTCGTTCCCAAGTAAACTCAGGTCCTCGTTTGGCATTCCATCGTACTCGTACAATCGGAATCTTGTTGCGTTTTAAAGTTTTGATCTCACGATCCATAATCTCAACAGGTTCCTCCACAAAGTGGAGTTTGTCATCAATAGTAAGTTCTTCCAAAGGTATGATGAGTTCGGGTGCAGCAAGACACTTCTTCAAGTTTGACACATGGAAGGTAGGATGAACTGAGCTCAATTGTGCTGGTAAATCCAAACGGTAAGCAACTGGTCCAACACGTTCCAAGATTTCGAAAGGACCAATGTATCGGGGGTTCAACTTTCCACGTTTTCCAAAACGGATCACACCTTTCCAAGGTGCAACCTTCAACATTACACGATCACCAACATTAAATTCAAAGTCTTTCCGTTTAAGATCGGCATAGCTCTTTTGGCGATCACGGGCAGTCTTAAGTCTAGCTTGGATCTGAGCAATCTTCTCCGTGGTTTCATGAACTACCTCGGGTCCGGTGATTTGCTTTTCGCCTACTTCGGCCCAACAAATAGGAGATCGGCACTTACGACCATACAATGCTTCAAAAGGTGCAGCATTAATGCTTGAGTGATAACTGTTATTGTACGAGAATTTGGCGAGTGGCAAATGCCTTTCCCAGGCCTTTCCAAAATCAATGACACATGCACGCAGCATGTCCTCCAAGGTCTGAATCGTTCGTTCACTTTGCCCGTCAGTCTGAGGATGATAAGCAGTACTCATGTCAAGACGAGTTCCCATGGCTTCTTGCAAAGAACGCCAAAATCTGGAAGCAAAACGGGGATCGCGATCGGAGATGATTGATAAAGGTACACCATGACGAGATACAACCTCTTTGATGTACAGCTGAGCAAGTCTTTCCATTGTATCAGTTTCCTTCATCGCTAGGAAGTGTGCAGATTTGGTGAGGCGGTCAACAATAACCCAAATAGTATCGCATCCGCCCACCGTCTTCGGCAGCTTAGTAATGAAATCCATTGTGATCCTTTCCCACTTCCATTGTGGGATTTCCGGCTGTTGAAGTAACCCAGAAGGTCTCTGATGCTCGGCTTTAACCTTCGAGCAAGTCAAACACTTGCCAACATAAGTCGCAACGTCCTTCTTAAGATTCGGCCACCAATACTGTTCTTTAAGGTCGTGGTACATCTTACCTGCACCGGGGTGAATCGAATATCTCGATTTGTGTGCTTCATCAAGTATCAGGCTTCGTAGATCTCCATAGTAAGGTACCCAAATTCTTCCGGCATAACATCGGAGTCCAGACTCTCTAACCTCGAATCGAGAGACAAGTATGTTCAAATGCTCGTGAGATATGTTCTCCTCCTTGAGAGCCTCAACTTGGGCTACTCTGATCTGGTTGTTGAGGTTCGAATGGATGGTGATGTTCAGAGCCCTAACACGGAGAGGTGCCGTCCTCTCCTTTCGGCTTAAAGCGTCAGCTACAACATTGGCCTTGCCAGGGTGATAACGGAGTTCACAATCGTAGTCGTTGAGCGTCTCGATCCATCGACGCTGTCTCATATTCAATTGCTTCTGATCGAAGATGTGCTGGAGACTCTTGTGATCGGTGAAGATAGTGCTCTTAGTTCCATACAAATAATGTCTCCACAATTTGAGTGCAAAGACAACGGCTCCAAGTTCAAGATCATGTGTAGTGTAGTTCCTCTCGTGAATCTTCAATTGGCGGGAGGCATAGGCAATAACCTTTGATCGTTGCATCAGTACACAACCAAAACCACTCTTCGATGCATCGCAATAAACAACAAAGTCGTCACTGCCTTCAGGAAGTGATAGGATAGGTGCGGAGGTTAACTTCTTCTTCAAAGTTTGGAATGCTGATTCGTGTGTGGGTTCCCAAATGAACTTCTTGCCCTTGTGAGTCAGTGCGGTCAAGGGACGCGCAATCAGAGAAAATCCTTCGATAAACCTTCGATAATAACCGGCGAGACCTAGAAATTGGCGAATATGCGTTGGAGTAGTGGGGGTCTCCCACTTGCTGATGGCTTCAATCTTGGCGGGATCAACTTTGATACCCTGGTCGCTCACAACATGACCCAAAAACTGTACTTCCTTCAACCAAAATTCGCACTTGGAGAATTTGGCGTAAAGTTGCTCTTGTCTTAAGAGTTCAAGCACTAGCCGAAGGTGTTGCTCATGTTCTTCTTCGCTCTTAGAGTAGATGAGGATATCATCTATGAAGACGATAACAAACTTATCCAAGTAAGGCTTGCAGACACGATTCATGAGATCCATGAACACGGCAGGTGCATTTGTCAAACCGAATGGCATCACGAGGAACTCATAATGACCATAACGGGTCCTGAATGCAGTTTTCATCACGTCACTTTCCTTCACCCTCAGCTGGTGATATCCGGATCGCAAATCGATCTTTGAATAAACGCTCGATCCTTGTAGTTGATCAAAAAGATCATCAATTCGTGGAAGAGGATATCGATTCTTGATAGTCAATTTGTTGAGTTCACGGTAGTCGATACACATACGGAAGGATCCATCCTTCTTCTTTACAAACAACACAGGTGCGCCCCAAGGCGAGAAGCTTGGTTGGATAAACCCTCGATCTAATAGCTCTTGTAGTTGACTCTGTAATTCTTGCATCTTGGAAGGTGCGAGTCTATAAGGTGCGCGAGCTACAGGTGCAGCTCCTGGCACTAAGTCAATCTGAAACTCTACTGCCCTCGGTGGCGGTAATCCAGGCAGTTCTTCGGGAAAGACATCGGAAAACTCGTTCACAATTCGTACGTCGTTCACGTTCTTCACCTCAGTTTCTACCGCTTTCACATGTGCTAGGACAGCAAAGCGTCCCTTCTTCATAATCTTTTGCGCTTTCACGCAACTAATGAGGTTCAACCTCGAGGTACATCTCTCTCCATAGATAACCAGTGGTTCGCCATCTCCTTGTGGTATGCGAAGTGCTTTATCTCCACAGATAACATCGGCCTTTATCTTGCTCAACCAATCCATACCGACGATCGCGTCAAAACTTCCCAGTTTGATAGGTATCAAATCAATTTCGAAATCTGCACCAGCTATGTTGATAATAGCTCCACGACTAATATGGTCAACCTTTTCAAGTTTTCCATTGGCGACCTCGACAAGTATACTTTCCTTCAAAGGAACTAACGACCAATCTAACTTATCACAAAAATGTCTACACACATAGCTCCTATCGGCACCAGTATTAAATAGGACAGAAGCTAAAAGATTGTTGATCTTGAATATACCTGTCACCAAGTCGGGGTTGTCGCGAGCGTCCCTTGCATTAACATTGAAGGCTCTAGCACGTGGTGGTCCGCCATCCTTACGCTTGTTAGGACACTCGTTTCTGAAATGGCCCGTCTTTCCACATTCATAACACTTCTTGGGCCCATTGTTGTTGTGGTTTGGCTTCACATTCAAAGTGGTAACCTTGCAATCCTTGCCAACATGTCCAGATCGTTGACACTTCTCACAGATAACATTGCAATACCCAGTGTGGTGCTTGTAGCACCTATTGCATTGTGGTAAGGTTCCTTTGTAGTTCGGATTGGTGCGGTTGTTGTTGTTGGGGTTGGTGTTGTTGTTGTGTATGTTGTTGTTTTGCCTGAACCCTTCATGTCGTTTTGCCGGGTTTTGATCATAGTTCCTACCCCTGTTGTTGTTGTGGTTGTTGTCCCATTTCCTCTTTTCACCACTACTAGTTTCAAACTTAGCCTTCTCCGGCTCGTCAAGGATGATTTGATTCAAGAGAGTATGCGCCATGCGCATTGCTTCGGGAACACTTGGTGGCTTGGATGAGGTAACATTACCCTTGATGGACTTAGGAAGTCCCGAGAAGTATTTCTCCAAACGCTTAAATTCGGGGGTGACCATGGTTGGACACATAAGAGCCAATTCCAAAAACCTACGGTTGTAGCTGTTAAGGTCGTTCCCTACGGTTTTCAATTGCATAAATTCGATTTCCATCTTTTGAATCTCGGTTCTCGGACAGTATTCCTCGATCATAGCACATTTAAATTCTTCCCAAGGCGTAGCATACGCCTCATCAATTCCTTTCGCTTGGGCCATGGTATTCCACCATGTGAGCGCGCCATCAGACAGCGTGCAAGATGCAAATTTCGTTTTGTTAGCCTCAGAACAATTGCTAACCCTGAATACCGATTCCAACTTTTCGAACCATCTGGTGAGACCGACGGGTCCCTCAGTGCCACTGAAGTAGTGTGGCTTGCAGTTTTGGAATTCCTTGTAAGTACACCCATCTCGGACGACAGGTGGATTGACAGGCGGTGGTGGTGGAACTTGGGGTTGTCTTTCAGCTAGTGCAGCAGCGACTCGCTCGTTAATCATTTCCTCAATTTGTGCCGCGGTGGGGATAGATCTCCCGTTGGCCATGATGTTCTATACAAACATTTTGACTCAAGTCAAAATCCATTATGCAAATAATAATAATATAGTATATAACAACCAACATGAAAACAGCACAACACATGTTGATTAAGTAATGCAAGCATATATAAGTACCACAAAACCATGATATGATAATGTAAATAGAACACTTGCGCACAAAGTAACAACACAAATTCCATTCATTAATGATAATAAGTTCATACATTACAATAAGTTCGTGCATTACATAAGTGAAATATGAAATTACAAAAGAAATTACAATACAGAATCTAGTACTAAGTCCTACGGCGATGGTGGGTACAAGATGTCCAAAACATGAGTCAACTGCTCCTCGAGCTCAGTAACTCGAGTCTGGAGAATCTCAATCTCCTGCCTCATTTCCTCATTAGAGGAAGATGGTGGGGCAGGTGGTGCTGGCGGTGCAGGTGGAGCCGGTGGTGCTGAAGTGGATGGTCCGGCTCTGGGTGGAGACGGTAATATCAGTGGGTCGGCGGGGTACGGCACCAGCCGTTTACGAGCAGTGATCCTACCACGCCGACCATAAGCGTCTGTGACAGTACGACCAGGAATTATGCCAGCGAAGCGATACCGCTTCTTCGGCGGGGTAGAAGGTGCCTGAATCGGTCGGTCAGCGGGATCCTCCTCATCACTGGAGTCGTCAGATGAGGTGTCGTCTGAAGAAGCATCGGTGGAAGAACCGTCGTCTGAATCATGCGGTGGTGGTGCGGGTGGCTCAACATATCCGAAAGCGGCCAACATCTGTCGGTGTCGGCCTGGCGTAATCACGGCTAAGCGGCCGTCGGCAGTGCGTCGGCAAGGTGTGCGCCAGTGATTACGGAAGGGACCTTCCCCGAACTCCGCGGGGATCTCCATGTCACCAATGCGAGCCAGTTGCCTCGGGGGTCTGGAAGAAGACGCCGGGATAGGCACACTAGAGCTAGCTCCAGAACTAGAGGCGCCGGGGTCGCCAGTGGGTGTCGGGGCCGGAATGTCGGCAGCGGCAGCAGCAGCAACAGGTGCAGCAGTGGGTGGAACAACGGGGCCTGAGCCGCTCGGGATGTCAGTAGGTGGAACGTCCGACATCTGAACAAGGAAAAATAAATTTTCCATGTCAGTATGTCATAAAGCAAGCAAATAATAGGCCAACAGTTTAAATCATGTATAACAATAAGTAGCATGGCAATATCAGTAATCGTACGAAACTAGCATGCAATCGAAAGTAAGTATTAGCATGCAGTAGTGAAATCACGTAGTAGCATACGGCATATAGCAGTAACAGTAAGCAGCAGCATGCAGTAAGTTCAGCGGAAACAAGTAAACTAACAAGTTGTAGATTAGCCCTATTAGTGAATCCTACTCGGGTCGGTCTTAGACTCACTAATGCATCCTAATTCCCTACAACCAATACTCTGATACCAAATGTGACGCCCCGTACTAAATCATCATGTACGGACCATCATCAACAGGATCATTACAAGGTTAAGTACTATATGCGTTTTCAAAACAGAGTTTGCATTCATTAATAAAAGTGACGCCATAACATACGTCAATTGTTTTACAAATCAAAAGTATGCTTCGCTAAGTAGAAGCATTAAATAAGTGTACGTGACCATAATGGTCGTTACATAACATAAGTTCATAAGTAAAAAGTTTGAATGCAACATAAGTAGTCATGCGATAACAACTCTAGGCAGCGGGTTCTACAGCACGACTAGTAAGATAGCGGAAGCGACTTCAAGCACCTGAGAAAATACATGCTTAAAAAGGTCAACACAAGGGTTGGTGAGCTATAGTTTAAGTATAACAGTAATGTAAGTAGGCCACGAGATTTCAGTGCTACAACGAGCGTTTCAAAAGTATGTAAAAGTATATGCTTAACCGTGGGCACCCGGTAACTAACTTAACGTTTAATGTACCCCCTTAAAGTGCACTTGGCAAGTGCGTATAACCTCGAAGTATTAAACACTCGTTAAATGCTAGCGCTACTAGCCCGAGTGGGGATGTCAAACCCTATGGATCCATATCTAAGATTCGCGTTCACGGTTCAAAAACCAATGATTAAACGTTACCGAGCTAAAGGGAATGTTTCTGCCGTTATATAACCCACACATATATAAAGTTTAAGTACTCGTGCCTAGTATGTAAAACATAAAATCCGCATGTATTCTCAGTTCCCAAAATAAGTTAAAGTAAAAAGGGAATGCTATAACTCACAATGATTAGTAGTAATGGTAAGGTAGTAGTCGGAAAGTGGTGTGCAAGTAACGGTCCAAACGTCCTCAACCTAAGTCAAATAGCACTAAGTCAATAAGTCGTCTCAAAAGGTTTACAAGTACGTAATTAAGGTCATAAGGGTCATCATCAATCATCATTAAACAAAAGGTAACAAGTAAGACTCGTTTATGAAAGTCGTTTAAAACAAAGGCTGACTTCGGTCAGTCACCACGGCCTCTACCCTTACTGAATTAAGGTGAGACCAGTGGTCATGGCTCCGTCTATGAGTCCCTTAAGTGTGGTTAAATTTACAGAAGCAAACTCGTCTTGGTTTGACCGTGGCGATGGTCTAAGTGCGAGTAGGTCAGAAATTTCTGCACAACGTTAAAGGACATGGTAACGATCGGAGGGCCATAAATCCTAAACCGTAACTCGGATTAAGACGAGTCCTATATGAAAAGTTATCTACTCGAAAAGTTCTATCTAAAAATCAAGGTTAGAACAGCCCAGGTCTACTGGTCTGTTCCAGAAGCAGTAGGTCAGAAACTTTTGGACAGAATGCAGTGGGTTTTCAAGGGTTCCGGTGATCTTGGTGTTGGATGCTCATCATGGTTCTCATCCTTGATGCGTCTAGCTTCAAGTGCACAACTCATGGATGTGTATACATCATCTTAACCAAGATTTGTCCATCATAACCTTAGTGCAAGTCTAAGACATGAATTTGATGAACCAAGGTTACATCAAGTCCTAGATCTACTCACACATGAACAATGAAAGTAATTCTAACTAAGTTTTGACACTAGCAACACAAGTGTGAGTCTAAGACATGTAGATCAACTCACTTAAGAGTTGTATAATGTTTGATGAACCAAGGTTTCGTCAAAGTCTTAGATCTAGCACACACATGAACTTTTAAAACAATAATAAGTTACAAACTTGAATTGAACTTAAGTAAGCAAGATCTTTAGCTTGTAGAACATAGTTCTTAATTAGATCTTGAAGATTCAAGACTCAAAAGTTTAGATCTATAGTTCTTAAGTCAAATCAACACAAGTTAGAGAGTTTAAAGTGTTGTTCTTGAACTAACAAGTTAGATCCAAGAAATATAAGATCAAGATTAACTAGTAATCATGACCAAGGTTACATGTAAGTTTATGAACAAGTTCATGAACACTAAGAAAGATCACAACCAAGTGTTGGATCCATGATACTTGCACCAAAGTGTAAGCTCTTGTTGGTTTCATGTCCTTGTTCAAATGTGTAGTAAGCAAATAAGAAATAAAGAAAATGAATGATAAGCCTAAACCAACCATGAAGGTGGTATTCTAGTAACATACAACAAACAAGAACACAAGTAACAATTATAAAGATTATAAACTTTAAATCTTTTGAAACAAAATATGTAGAACATAACTAGATAGATTATGTTCTTGGATGTTCTTGATAAATACAAGATATAAGTGAAGAATCAAACTAAAGAGTTGATTCTTGAAACATGTAAAGAAAGACAAGTAAGTAAGTAAGTAAACAACTTAGTAATCTACAAGTAATTAAACTACAACAAGATTAAGTAACAAACAACAAAAGATGATGATGATTATGTGATGTTTAAATTCGGTTTTAGCAAGAAGAAAGGAAGAGAAAAAGTCAAGTTACTTACAAGAACTAGAGAGAAAAAGAGAGGAAAAAGTTGAGAGAAAATCAAGTGTGTTTGAAATGAATGAAGTGTGAGAGAACTAGTAGCCAAGTTATCAAAATTTGAAAGCCAAAAACACCTCCCCATCATGGTACCTCACGGCTGCAGCAGCAAAAGGAGGGGGGAGAGAGTTGTTCTAAGGTTATTAGCATGGTAAAGCTCATAAAGTTGGATAATAAGGTGTAGTGCATGGGGATGATGTGTTAACAAGATTCTAAATGGATGTAACTAACTAGTTACACTTAAGTTTGATACTTGCAAGTCTTAATGGGCTAATTAAGTCCAACTAATAAGTAGGGTGGGCTCTCATAAGTCCATGTTCATGTATAAAGCCCAAGTTGTATGCAAGTAACATGTAAGTCCACTAAAAGTCCAACTTAAGCCCAAGTAACTAACTAATAGCTTTAGTTAATTAAAATGATTAATAAAATTAATCATGAATGTAAATAATATCTTAAAATATTATTCGTGCAAGTTCCGGGTGTCACAAAGACGTTTCGGGCATTTAAAGTTCAAGTACGGGCAATTAAAGCAACATGTAAATGTAATAACATACATTCGTTTAATCAAGCGTATTAATAATAATAATTATTAATAAATAACGTAGGAAAAACCAGGGTCGTTACAGACATCCTCTTAACAACTTTCCAAATCTTGTCCACGCCTCATATAGAGTTTCATTTGGCTTTTGTGTGAACGTAACTATTTCTCCTTGAAGTGTCACGGCTTTAGATGCCGGAAAGAATTGTTTAAGAAAATTTTCAACTAAAACATCCCATGTATCAATCGCCCCTTCAGGCAACGATTATAACCAATCTTTGGCTTCTCCCTTTAAAGTCCAGGGAAATAACATGAGATATATATGTTCATCCTCCACTTCTCGGATTTTGAATAAAGTACAGATCCTATTAAAGGTTCGAAGATGTTCGTTTGGATCTTCCTTCGGCGCACCACTAAATTGGCATTGATTAGTCACCATGTGTAGGATTTGTCCTTTGATTTCATAATCTGGCGCATTAATGTCTGGTTAAGTAATTGCGTGACCTTGGCCAGTGCGTTTAGCTCTCATTCGGTCTTCCATACTTAGAGGTTCCAGATTTTCCATGATTGAATTTGTTGAATCTGAATCACTAGAGGATTCTGATTTAATGGTTTGTTCCTCGACAATCTCTGTTTGAATGATTGGTGGTTCCGGAGGAAAGATTAATGGTTCAGGATCTCTGAATTGTCCCTGAATATCCTCCGGATTCTCAATTGTGAGGTCGGGTTCAAAAAATGGATTATCGGAAATTTGAATTGGAGTACTTGGTCGACTTGATGACGATTCTAAAGAAAAATCAACGGCGAAAATATTGGCTAGATGTCTTGATCGAGTTACAGGTGGTGAACGTATAAAAGGTGGTGAACGTTTTGCTCGGTGCATTCACTGAATATCCTATTAGTTATAAAAGATAAAAATTATATAAGTTGTCAAATTAATAGACTTTTCTGATTTTGCTCAAGTTTCGAATAGCCAATAGATGCAGCAGGTAGCCAGGACCCTTTAAATAGGAAGCCTACAACTCGCCACTAACAAATCCAACTATTACTACGAACCAGAAAATTTTAGATGTCTATCAATTTAACCACTTAATATAATTTTTCGTCGAAGTTTAAAGAAATTTTAGAGAAGAAATAGAAAATTCTATGACCTAAAAACTAGAGCGTCGAAAAATAAGAAATAAAAAGATTGCGTCGGAAAACGTCGAAAAATAAAAGGTCGAAAAATAATAAAAAGAACGTAGCGCGTCGAAACTTAAAAGTCTAAAAACTAAGAATTAAAAGTTGCGTCTAAAGGTATTAAAGCTTAAAGAAATTCTATATCCAAAACGGCAATAACTTAAAAAGGTACTAAAACTTATAAAATATTAAGGTGAAAAGCGACGTCGTAAAATTCTAAAGCACCTAAATCTTAGTCTAAAGAAAAAGCACTTAAGAGATTTTACGGCAAAGCCTAAAAATCTAGAAATATAAAAATAAACTACGGCAAAAACTAAGTTTAAAACTAATTACGAACGAAAAATACAAATATTACTAAACGACTAAAAAGATACGAAATAAAAAAAATAAACTTAAAGGTATAAAAATACAATTTTTATAAAAAAAATATTATTTTTTATATTATTTATTTATAAAAGTATTAATTTTTAAAACTAAATAAAAATTAAAACTTAAAATACAAAATTAATTAAACTAAAACTAATTATTATTAAATATAAACCCTAATTTAAAATAATATTAAATCTTAACCCTAATTAAGTTTTAACAATAATAATAATAATTAATACTCCGTAATTAATATTGTACGAGGATCAAACCTGGCCTGTCAGAACCTCTCATGCGATCGCATGAGTTTGAAACGCAGAAGCCATGCGATCGCATGGATGCATTTTCAAATTCTGATGCAGGCTTAAATTCGACAAGTTCAAATGTTTTTTTTTTAAATATTTAAATAGAATAAATAAAAACTTATATTTTAAAAAACTAAAATAAAAATAAAGAACTTTATAATTTTATATATATTTAACAAACTCTATATATATATATATATATATATATATATATATATATTATATTTTTATTTTTATATTTTTAATTTTATTTTTAAAATTTAAAACGTAGTTTTACAAAAGTAAATTAAAAATCTTTTTTTTATATAGCATTGCGCTTCCGGCGTTTAAGCAGTCCCCGGCAGCGGCGCCAAAAATACTTGATGTGCGTAGAGGTGTATACGAAATAGCTTATATTTTACTAGAAAATACTATTAAAAACGATACAATTTTACGCAAGTTATTTACTTATTTATAGAGTGGATATACCTAAACCTTGCTACAACACTTATAGGCAGTGTACCTAATCATACAGTAGTGTAGTTTTTAGTAAGTCCGATTCGTTCCACGGGGAGCTAGCCAAGTTTAACGGTGTATTTTTAAAACTATATTTGTATAAATATAAATATATATATAAGTAGTATTATTATTATAAAAGGGGGTTTTTTACCGTTTAAGGACGGGTTTGTCGATTTTAAAACTTTAGTCGCAGTTAAAACCTAATTGTAAAATATTAAAAATAAAACTTAATTTAAAGCGTAAAGTAAATGACAATAATTAAAGTGCAATAAATAAAAGTGCGATAAATAAAATGACAATAAATAAAATTGCGATAATTAAAAAGTACGATAATTAAAAGTGCAATTAAATATAATGACAGTAAATAAAAGTGCGATGAAATATGAAATAAAGGAATTATGCTTATTTAAACTTCCGTAATTATGATGTTTGACGTATTGTTTTTAGTTTAGTACCATGGGTTAATTGTCCTTTGTCCTGGAATGTTTGATATGTCCATACGGTTTTGTCCATAATAGTCCATCAATCATAAATATAAAGTGCGAGAGTCTTCGTCAAATTATCCTTATACCCGAAGTCAAATATTCCAACTAATTGGGGATTCGAACTGTAACAAGGTCTTAATACTTTGTTTAATGAATACACCAGGTTATTGACTGCGTGTAATCCAAGGTTTTACTACATTGTTAACAATTACACCAATTACCCTTGAATGTAATCCACCCATGTTTCAACGAGTCCATTGACTATTAATCCATTCCCGTGTCCGGTCAAATGAATAATTATTAGTATTTATAGATATCCCGCCCACCGTACCCAGTCAAGCGTATGTAGTTATATATAAATACGTCAAATTATAAGTCTATATATTAAATTAACGAGGTATCATTTATTTAATATAAAGCCCGTTAATAGCCCATAGTCTAATTTCCACAAGTGTCGTTCTTTTGTCCAAACCCCAATTATGGTACAAAGCCCAATTACCCCGTCTTTAATATTTAGCCCAACATCACGATTACTTCAACATTAAATAAGCATAATAATAACTTAGCTACGAGACATTAATTTAAAAAGGTTGAATATAACTTACAATGATTAATAATAGCGTAGCGTTACACGGACAGAATTTTGACTTACACACTTACAACATTCGCTAAAATACCCTTATTATTATTAATCTTAAATTAAAATTAAAATTAAAATATAATTATATATATATATATATATATATATATATATATATATATATATATATATATATATATATATATATATATATATATATATATATATATATATATATATATATATATATCTGTGAGATAGAGAGGATAGATGGTATGTGTTGCTCGAGCACCAAACTGCTTTTTATAGGAGTGTGGCTAGAAACAGTAAGCCATGCGATCGCATGGGAATTAGGCCTCCAGGCCATGCGATCGCATGGTGCAAGAATACAGCTCACAATCTTTTGTTTGTTTATTTGCTGACGATTTTATATATAATATAATATATATATATAATTTTAAGAATTAATTATTTATTATATTATATTCATGTGCATAGTTGACTTATAATTTTTAGTCCGTTGCGTCGAGCGTTGAGAGTTGACTCTGGTCCCGGTTCCGGATTTCGAACGTCCTTGCGTACAATTTAATATCTTGTACTTTGCGTTATGCGGCTCGTACTCTTGTAACTTTTAGAAATTTCTCATCAATAATTTAAACCACTTTGATTGTACTTTGTACTTTTGATCTTTTTGGTCGTTTGCGTCTTCAATTCGTCGAATCTGTCTTTTGTCTTCACCTTTTATTATTTAAACGAATATCACTTGTAAATAGAACAATTGCAACTAAAAGCTTGTCTTTCTTGAGGGATAATGCTATGAAATATATGTTCGTTTTTAGCATTATCAATTTATGATCATTAGGAGAAAGATGATCCCTGGACCGTTTTGCCTTATGGCAAGTGTCACAGGGTATATGATTTTTAACATCATCATACATGTCATTTTTTCCTTTTTAAACATTTAAAACTTGATCAGAAAGATGACCTAATCTAGCATGCGAAATATTTTTAGACAAATAACACTTTAATGATACGCGTACCTACGCGCACGGTGCTCGTGCGTATCACGTACAGCGTGCACGTCCCGAGCATTACCAGAACATCTTATTAGGAAGTGACCACGCGTGTATTGCTTAGCGCACACTAAAGCAATCGGATATAATCTTATCCATAATAAAACGTGATCCTTTTCTAACTATAAACCCGTTATTTATGGTTGTTATTTGGTAGGATCTAGAACCTAATTATGAGATAATCTAGGGTTAGGGTTTCATTATAAATACAACCCTAAATTCCTTCACTCGGCACGACGTTTTATGTATTACTCGAATTTACGATTGCATCCGTAAAACATTATTTACGGTAACGGGTATGTTCTTTGAACATAAACCCTATGCAACCACCTTTAGTGGCCATTGTTGCGGAAATTACCATCAATGGTGGACGTAGCTTTGATCACCTTTTCGTAGATCATCATCTCAATAAGGGTTATCCATGGTAAACCGGACCGGAGATCAAAGCTATGATCGTCCATAAACACTCCATCATGCACTTAACATTAACTTTGCTATTTGAGCAGATTTATGTTCGATCAAATGGTGCCATCCGGGGAACATAACTAGAATTGCATAAAAGTTTTATACATTATGAACGATTAACTGTTAAACTTCTACTAATGTTTTTATGGTTATTCTTGTGTAACAGGTTACAATGGGAAAGTCTGGTAGCAATCAATTGTCTCATTCTCAGGGTCCTGATGTTACGGGGTCGAAACAAGCAAGCCAAGACAAGACTCCTGTCACAAGAAAAACTTCAAACTCTGGAGCAGTGAAGCTCCCAGAACAGTCAAAAACATCAACTGTTGTTCCCCAGTGTCTCAGCCATTAACGTCAAAAACAACGGCTGAGTAGTGGGCACCGTGTGACGAATATGATGAGGAGGATGATTATGAGGAAGAGATCTCTATTACTACAGTGGGGTCCTTTCCCATATACTCTATGCCAAATTCAATGGTTCATAGTAGGCGAATAATGACGCTTGCTAGTGCATGCGAGTATTTAGCAGGGCAGAACATCGATATTGGTTATCCAACTAATGATCGCACTCCATTGGATAAAATACGCAGAAAGCACATGCATTCACCTATTCCCAGGTTGTCATCTTTGCTTTCACCAAGTGTGCCTTCAGGGCACACTACCGATTCTGCGGGCGAAACCAAGAAGAAGAGTCAGGAAGATTTACTTGCTATACTGGTCAGAGCTACGCCAGATAAATATGCGCAGGCATTCACGGTGTCAGATAAAGGTGAAAAAGTGTTAGATAACTTCTATGCGGGAATATGGGGCGAAAGGTAAAACACTTCATGGAGGTTAAGCCAGCTAATGAAAAGTTTGCACCCCATATTACTAATTACGTGCTCGAATCTCCTCCTATCTGTAGTGACCCGAAGTTTTCCATGTTTATATATATATTAAATGAAATTGTTATTTACATGATTAAGTGTTTCCAACATGTTAAGTAATCAAACTTGTTAAGACTTGATTAATTGAAATAGGTTTCATATACACAATTGACCACCCAAGTTGACCGGTGATTCACGAACGTTAAAACTTGTACAAACTATATGATGACATATATATGGATATATATATATATATATATATATATATATATATATATATATAGTTAACATGATATTATGATAAGTAAACATATCATTAAGTATATTAACAATGAACTACATATGTAAAAGCAAGACTACTAACTTAATGATTTTTGAAACGAGACATATATGTAACGATTATCGTTGTAACGACATTTAATGTATATATATATATATCATATTAAGAGATATTCATACATCATATTATCTTGATAATATAGTAATTTAAAATCTCATTTGATAATATAAACATTGGGTTAACAACATTTAACAAGATCGTTAACCTAAAGGTTTCAAAACAACACTTACATGTAACGACTAACGATGACTTAACGACTCAGTTAAAATGTATATACATGTAGTGTTTTAATATGTATTCATACACTTTTGAAAGACTTCAAGACACTTATCAAAATACTTCTACTTAACAAAAATGCTTACAATTACATCCTCGTTCAGTTTCATCAACAATTCTAATCGTATGCACCCGTATTCGTACTCGTACAATACACAACTTTTAGATGTATGTACTAATGGTATATACACTCCAATGATCAGCTTTTAGTAGCCCATGTGAGTCACCTAACACATGTGAGAACCATCATTTGGTAACTAGCATGAAATATCCCATAAAATTACAAAAATATGAGTAATCATTTATGACTTATTTACATGTAAACAAAATTACACATCCTTTATATTTAATCCATATACCAACGACCAAAAACACCTACAAACACTTTTATTCTTCAATTTTCTTCATCTAATTGATCTCTCTCAAGTTCTATCTTCAAGTTCTAAGTGTTCTTCATAAATTCTACAAGTTCTAGTTTCATAAAATCAAGAATACTTCCAAGTTTGCTAGCTTACTTCCAATCTTGTAGAGTGATCATCCAACCTCAAGAAATCTTTATTATTTACAGTAAGATATCTTGTAGAGTGATCATCCAAAGTTCCGGATGATGGAATTTAATAAGTTTCAAAACAACATGTTCATGTAGTTTACACAATCATAAAACCAATTTTAAGATAGTTAATACAAGCGGAAGCATTAATAGAACAAGTGTATTTGTAAAGCCATTTTGTTAAATTCCACATTAATATCAAGTCATGAATCATATGCTTACAAATATAACAAGATTAGAAGAGTGTTTATACCTCCTCTAAGATAGTAGGGGGCTGAATTTTGAACAGCAGAAATGTAGAAGGAGATGATGCAAAATGAGCTCCTAACTTGAAGCCTCAAGTGTGTAATACCCCAAGCCTTTTGTGCACCAACACTACCTTTGAATTTTTAGGATTTTAGACACTTAAATCACTAATTAACCAAGCTTAAACCCACTCCTTTTGGTGCCAAATATTTCGGCCAGCAGCAAAAATGGGAGAGATTTTTATTTTAAAAAAATGCTTGAAAGAATTGAGTCAAACTTGGTTTAGGAGTATTGCATGTACTTGAAGGATGTGTGTCTTAAAAGTAACAAGAATAAGCATGGGTTTGTCATCTTGGAGTCCAAAAAAACGTCCACCATGGGGAAGTTTTAAAAAAAAAATTGTTTTTTATAAAACTAGATATAAAACCATGCATATTTATTAAGTTACTTGTGTATTTTATAAAACCCTTTTATAAAATGTAACACAATGTAATTATTTAACTTATAAATAATTAAAATCCTTATCATATAAATTATCCAAATAATTTATCTCAAGTGATAATATTTTAGAAACCAGATTTTCTAAAATCCAAGTGTCGCGTATTTATTTAACGATCCAACCGTTAAGATTAAATACTTGTAAAAGGTGTCGGTAAGCTTGTTATTGGGTATGACCTGACATGGATCATAACATATTAGCCACATTAATTTAATATGTCTCTAGGGCATACGAAATACCTTCAATCTCCCACTTGCACGAGAAACATAAGAAATTAATGCAAGCGACGGATACCACCTAACGACCGTCCATCACCCCCAATACGTTATGACTTTGTGCCATTCAATAACATCATCCCTTTCGAGTTCCCATCTCGAACATGAATAGGTGAATCTTTCATTATATCCTTTCATCCTAGATGTCATGTTAAATCCAAGAGATACAGAGTGATCACTCTCTTCTAGATTTAACTTTATCAGGCCTTAGACATCTAACTCTCAACGAATAAGAGGGACAAATTCCATCTTGACTACATACGTCCTAAATATATACCTTGCATTGTACCTGAGCTCTTCCTTATGAACTACCATATTTCAGAATAGCAAAGGATAGAATCAAGGCACAATACTTGGTAAATATCTGAACCCAATATGTATCTCAGGTCAGAGGATACAATGATATTCGCCTTTACTCAAGATTACATGTGATCAACCACAAAGGCTCCATTCAGCAAATCTTGAGGGCGGGTCTTCCAATATTTGCATCCCACAAATATCTATGAACTTTGGTAGCAACCTTGCCCCACATTCAGTCCGTGAATGTATGCCAATCCAAGTTCATAATAGTCTAAACCTCGCACTTGTTCCCACGAATGTGATCGACTACGGAATTTAGAATAATTACTTATTCATGGATAAAATATGTAAAATAGGAACATGACTCAAAATAAATTAATACCATAATTATATTAATGAGTTTGAACAATTTCGTTCCGTTACAATACTTAAAACAGATCATGACCAATCACTAGAATATCGAAGCCCTAATGCACAAACATGTCCTGTATGTTTTGATCCATGTAAGAGCTTCGTGAGAGGATCCGCTATATTAAGATCTGTGTGAACTTTGCGAATACATATCTTTCCCTTTTCAACTTCATCCCTTATGTAGTTGAATCTCCGCTCAATGTGACGGGTCTTTTGGTGAGCACGAGGTTCTTTGATTTGAGCAATCACACCCTCGTTGTCACAAAAGATCTCAAGAGGGTCCTGAATGGAAGGGACTACTCCTAAGTCGTCGATGAATTTCTTCATCCATGTAGCTTCCTGAGCTGCCAATGAGGCGGCAATGTACTCTGACTCTATAGTGGATAATGCAACAACATCCTGTTTTGCACTCTTCCAAGAGACCGCACCTCCATTTAATGTGAAGACATAACCGGACTGTGATCGAGAATCATCTCGATCAGTTTGGAAACTCGCGTCCACGTAACCCTTTGCAGCAAGTTCCTCCTCACCAGATCCATATATCAGAAACATATCCTTAGTCCTTCTAAGGTATTTCAATATACTTTTAACCGCAATCCAATGACTGTTTTCTGGGTTATTCTGGTATCTACTTGTCAAGCTTAGGGCGCATGACACATCCGGTCTAGTGCATATCATTGCATACATGATTGACCCAATAGCAGATGCATAAGGGACTCTCTTCATTCTCTCTTGTTCATCTTTCGTGGTAGGGCACTGAGATGAACTGAGAGGCGTTCCTCTTTAAATAAGTACCAAACCACTCTTAGAGTTCTCCATCTTGAACCTTTTCAAGACCTTTTCAATGTATGCACTTTGATTCAAACCTATCAGTTTCTTGGATCTATTCCTGTAGATCCCAATCCCCAAAACGTATTGTGCTTCTCTAAGATCCTTAATGGAGAAGCATTTACTTAGCCAAGTTTTGACTCCTTCCATTGCCGGAATATCATTTCCAAATAACAATATATCATCCACATATAGTACAAGGAACATGATAGTGCTCCCACTAGATTTCTTATATACACAAGCTTCATCACCATTTTTAATGAAGCCAAATTTCTCGGCTTCCTCATTAAAGCGATGATTCCACATTCTAGATGCTTGTTTCAATCCGTAGATTGACTTCTTTAACTTGCATACCTTTTTAGGATATTTCGGATCAACAAAACCTTCAGGCTGAACCATATAGACATCTTCCACAAGATATCCATTTAGGAAAGCGGTCTTGACATTCATTTGCCATATTTCATAATCATAATGAGCAGCAATGGCAAATAATATCCTAATAGACTTTAGCATTGCCACAGGCAAAAAAGTTTCATCATAGTCAACCCCTTGAGTTTGAGTGAAACCTTTTGCTACAAGTCTAGCTTTATATGTATCCAAGTTTTCATGTATGTCGGTTTTCATTTTGAAAAGCCATTTACAATCAACTAGCCTTGAGCCAGCAGGTTGTGCAACAAGTTCTCAAACTTGGTTGTCATACATGGATTGCATCTCAGCGTTCATGGCTTCCTGCCATTTATCCTTATCAATCCTTGATAAAGCATCTTGGTAGTTTGCTGGTTCATCCAAATCAACCACATAGCAACCATCCATGAGAAACCCATATCTCTCAGGAGGATTACTAATCCTACCAGATCTGTGAACGTCTTGTGTATTTTGATCATCCATTTGATTATTCTCAACATTTTCATGTTGAGTGCTAGTGTCAACCAATTGTGTATCATCTACTTGATCTTGAATCTCTTCAAGATTTATTTTCCTTTCACTTTCGCCTTCCATTAAGAACTTAGTTTCAAAGAATTCTGCCTTCCGAGCAACAAATACATTCTGCTCGGAAGGATCATAGAAGTAATATCCCATATTATCCTTGGGATATCCTATGAAGATACACTTCGTGGATCGAGCATTCAACTTATTAGGGACATAACGCTTAGGGTAAGCTTCACATCCCCATACCTTTAAGTATGATAGAGATGGAGGTTTTCCAAACCACATCTCATGAGGTGTTCGTTCCACTTTCTTGGTTGGGGCCATATTTAAAATACGAGCCGCGGAGCATAGACAATAACCTCAAAATGATAGAGGTAATGAGCTTCTAGCCATCATAGATCGAACCATATCCATTAGGGTTCGATTCCTCCTTTCGAAAACTCCATTAAGTTGGGGTGTTCCAGGAGGAGTGAGTTGCGAGATGATCCCACAACCTTTAAGATGATCTTGGAAAGCATCGCTAAGGTATTCACCTCCTCTATCGGTACGAAGTACCTTGATTGTCTTATTGAGTTAATTTTGTACTTCGTTTTGATACTCTTTGAATGCTTCAAAAGTTTCGTCCTTATGTCTTAACAAGTAGACATATCCAAAATGACTGAAGTCATCAATGAAAGTAACGAAGTATCTTTCACCATTCCTAGTTATGGGCTTAAAGGGTCCACATACATCCGAATGTATTAATCCCAATAAGTCCTTAGCCCTTTCATAGGTCCCTTTGAAAGGTGCTTCAGTCATTTTGCCTTGTAAACAAGACTCACATACATCAAACGAGTCTAGTTCATTTGATTTCAAAAGTCCATTCTTTTGAAATGTATGCATTCGGTTCTTGTTTATGTGACCAAGGCGACAATGCCATAAGTAGGAATCACTCAAATCCTTTTTGAGTTTCTTGGTGTTTGCACGGTATATTGAGCTATTGTATGCTGTGTCATCATGAATCGATTCATAAATACCATTCAAAGGCGAAGCCTTAAAATATAACACATTATTTAGAGAAACATGGATATCATCATTAATCAAATTAAAATTAAAACCACATTGTTTCAAACGGGATACAGAAATAATGTTTCGTGATAAATCGGGTGCATACAAAACATTTTTCAAAATAAGCTCCAAACCACTTGGTAGCTTCAAAACAAAGTCTCCTTGAGCTTTCACTTGCACCCTTGCTCCATTTCCCATGAAGAGACTTGTTGTTCCCGTATCCTGATCACTTCTTTTGAACCCCTACAAAGAATTGCAAAAATGAGTTCCACATCCTGTGTCTAATACCCATGTATTAGAAGAAGTAATACTAAGCTCAATGTATACCATATATACATTACCTGAGGTTTGCACTGAATCCCTCTTTTCCTTCAACTCCTTAAGGTAGACCGGGCAGTTTCGTTTCCAGTGACCCATTTCACCGCAAGCAAAGCACGGATCTTCCTTGGGGTTAGCTTTATCGGCAACCTTTTGCTTCTTGTTGTTGTTGGTTGGGGTAACCATCTTCCCTTTTCCCTTGCCTTTTCCTTGGTAGGCGGGTCCCTTCCTCTTAGCCGACTTTGGCTTAGAAGTGTTATTGTTTTTGGACCCGCCTTCATTAATCGTAAACACGGGTGAAGCCCTTTTACCCATGCTTGCCTCTGCCATCTTAAGCATGGCATGTAATTCGCCAATGCTTTTATCCCAACCATTCATATTGTAATTCATTACAAATGTGTCAAACCTTTTTGACAATGAGTTGAGAATAAGGTCCGTGGCTAATTCATTAGACACGTTGCAGTTTAGACGGTTCGCTCGATCAATTAGGCTTTTCATCTTAAGGACATAAGATGAAACGGATTGGGAGTCGTCCATCCGACATGCATGAAGCGCTCGGACCGTTTCAAAGCGCTCGACACGAGCTTGTTGAAGGAACACCTCCTTCAACTGTGTGATCATGTCATATGCACTATGATGCTCAAAATCCTTTTGGAGTTCGGTTATCATAGTCCCAAGCATGAGGCAAGAAACTTGCAACGAATCGGTGCAATATTTCTCCCAATAAGCCATGCCTTCTGTATCATCCTCGTCCAGTTGATCGGGAATGGGGTCTTCTAACACATACGCCCTATCCTCTAGTTTGAGGAAAATTCTTAGATTGCGGAACCAATCCATGAAGTTCGTATGGTTGAGTTTTTCCTTTTTGAGGATAGGACTCAACGATAGGTTGTTAAAGTTGATTGGTGCGTTAGGAATGTTGTTGTTATTGGCGGCCATCTACAAAATTTAACAAAGTTGTTTACGTATTATATTTAATTTAACAATCAATACCCTTTAAATCCAATTGATATTTATTAAATTTTAGAATCCAACTGTAAACCAAATTTCGGTTAGGTGACCTTTATCCCGTCATTTGATTTAGCTAGGTAGTCATTATATGACAATTGCAATCCTTTTGCAACTTCTAAGTTATGGGATCATGCAATCCTTTTGCATGGCATATTATCCCATCAACGCCTATTTGTTCATCATGCTTCGGTGACCCTAAGTTCATGATTTCCAAATCAAGTCTTCCTACTTGTGTAAATGTGTAAACTTAACATACAAGTGGTTAGGTGACCTTTATCCCACAAGCATGCGAAATTCACCTTAATCATATTAGTTTGTTCATGATGGTTAGGTGACCTTTATCCCATCATGAGTTCCCTAATATGTCTAAGTGTCACATAAAAGGATGGCGTTTAACTTGTTTACCTTGTTTGTTAAAGGAATTTTAAGTTTTCATTATTTCTAGTTTGAGAAAACTTTTATGCCATACACCAACATGCATTTAGTGTATGGTTCATTTGAAATCCATTTTCAAGACTTGTAATTTTAGCCAATTACTTGATATAAACCATTTTATATATATATGATCCTTATCATGTTCTTAATAACCGTTTATTAATGTCCTTTTAGCCATTTCAATTTAACCGATTAAATTGTAGTTTGGTAAATATCATGTTGTTAATAATTTAACCAATTAAATTGTAGTTATGCTTGTTGTTAACTTGTGTGATAACTTGTTGTAGTAACATACACAATCCACAATCATACAAGAAATAAAACAACCACGCATGCAAACAAATGTGTTCACAATCAAGCCAATTTGGTAGACATTTGTTTAGCCGAAAACAAATGTCACCGGTTAAGGGTTATAACATTAAGTAGGAGATTTCAAAATCTCCCACTTAATCTTGCATCCAAATGCATCTTCCAAGTCTTCATCTTGTATCTTCATTTTTACAAAAATATATCCTAATACATTTTTCTAGAAAATGAAAATACAACCTAATCTATTTTACATACCAACTATAAAATAAATTACATAACCAAATGAATGAATATTACAACCAAATGAATGAATTAATTATTACATACCAAATGAATAATACAAATCATTCAAACACACATGCATTCAATCATAAGGTCAAGGCATTGATTGTGTACTACTACATACAACAAATATGACCAATTTGCAAGTTCCAAACCCTCTTGGAACCTCTTAAGAATTCGGCCAACCTTACAAACCCACCCAAACCCGAACATTTTTACATTCCATATTCATGCATGTGCATGGAATGCAAATATAGTGGGTTTAAAGACCATAAAAGAAGCATAATCCATAGATTTCGGCTCTAGATACCATTGATGAAATTTAATAAGTTTCAAAACAACATGTTAATGTAGTTTACACAATCATAAAACCAATTTTAAGATAGTTAATACGAGGGGAAGCATTAATAGAACAAGTGTATTTGTAAAGCCATCTTGTTAAATTCCACATTAATATCAAGTCACGAATCATATGCTTACAAATATAACAAGATTAGAAGAGTGTTTATACCTCCTCTAAGATAGTAGGGGGCTGAATTTTGGACAGCAGAAATGTAGAAGGAGATGATGCAAAATGAGCTCCTAACTTGAAGCCTCAAGTGTGTAATACCCCAAGCCTTTTGTGCACCAACACTACCTTTGAATTGTTAGGATTTTAGACACTTAAATCACTAATTAACCAAGCTTAAACCCACTCCTTTTGGTGCCAAATATTTCGGCCAGCAGCAAAAATGGGAGAGATTTTTATTTCAAAAAAATGCTTAAAAGAATTGAGTCAAACTTGGTTTAAGAGTATTGCATGTACTTGAAGGATGTGTGTCTTAAAAGTAACAAGAATAAGCATGGGTTTGTCATCTTGGAGTCCAAAAAAACGTCCACCATGGGGAAGTTTTTTAAAAAAATTGTTTTTTATAAAACTAGATATAAAGCCATGCATATTTATTAAGTTACTTGTATATTTTATAAAACCCTTTTATAAAATGTAACACAATGTAATTATTAAACTTATAAATAATTAAAATCCTTATCATATAAATTATCCAAATAATTTATCTCAAGTGATAATATTTTAGAAACCAGATTTTCTAAAATCCAAGTGTCGCGTATTTATTTAACGATCCAACCGTAAGCTTGTTATTAGGTATGACCCGACTTGGATCATAACATATTAGTCACATTAATTTAATATGTCTCTAGGGCATACGAAATACCTTCACCGGATGCTTTAGTACTTCGAAATTTATATCATATCCGAAGGGTGTCCCGGAATGATGGGGATATTCTTATATATGCATCTTGTTAATGTCGGTTACCAGGTGTTCACCATATGAATGATTTTTATCTCTATGTATGGGATGCGTATTGAAATATGAAATCTTGTGGTCTATTGTTACGATTTGATTATATATAGGTTAAACCTATAACTTACCAACATTTTTGTTGACGTTTAAAGCATGTTTATTCTCAGGTGAATACTAAGAGCTTCCGCTGTTGCATACTAAAATAAAGACAAGATTTGGAGTCCATGTTTGTATGATATTGTGTAAAAACTGCATTCAAGAAACATATGTCGATGTAATATATTTCTATTGTAAACCATTATGTAATGGTCGTGTGTAAACAGTATATATTAGATTATCATTATTTGATAACCTACGTAATGCTTTTAAAACCTTTATTGATAAAATAAAGGTTATGGTTGTTTTAAAAATAAATTCAGTCTTTGAAAAACGTCTCATATAGAGGTCAAAACCTCGCAACAAAATCAATTAATATGAAACGTTTATAATCAATATGAACGGGAGATTTCAGTTGGTATCAGAGCATTGGTCTTAGAGAACCAGAAAATTTGCATTAGTGTGTCTTATCGAGTTTGTTAGGATGCATTAGTGAGTCTGGACTTCGACCGTGTTTTCTTTAAAAATGATTGCTTAACATTTTTGTTGGAAACTATATATTTTTAACATGTGAGTATTATGTCATATATTAATCTCTTAACGTGTTTGATATTATGTGATAGATGTCTACCTCTAGAACAAGTCCCATTGACTCACCTAATAATAATGAAGAGTCAAATGTAAATTGGAATGATTCGTGGACTGATTCACAAGTTCCTGAAGAGTAACCGGAAGAAGAGTCAGAACCGGAAGAAGAATTGGAACCGGAAGAAGAATCGGAACTGGAAGAAGAAATAGAACCAGTGGGGGAAATAATAAAACGGTTAAGTAGAAGAAAATCCTCAACCAACCGACCAAATTTAATTATGTTCAATGATGTTTCCGCCAAGGAAGCAAAGTATTGGGAGGATTACCAATTCTTCGATGAATCGGATCCCGACAAGGATTCCGATGATGTTATAGAAATTACCCCAACACAATTTAATAAGGCAAAAGAAAACAATAAGGGAAAGGGCATAAAAATAGAGAAATTTTATTCTAAACACGATGAACTTTATATGTATCGTCAACACCCGTATTTCTTAAGTTGTGACAATAACCCAGGAACCTCTAAACCACCAGGTTTTTCTAAACCAATGTGGAAAATGACAGCTCGTATTAGGGGTACATCATATATCCATAGAAACTTGGCAAAATGAACCAAAACCGAAGAAGAAGAAACGAGCGAGTCGAAATAAGATAGTTGTATTCGTGTGGTGTAATATATGTAATATAGTGTGCTTATGCTTTATGATATATGTAAAAATTGCTTGTATTAATAAGTATTTTTTTATGAATCTAACTCTTGTCTATTTTACAGTATAAAAACACAAAATGGATAGACAACCCAATATTTTAAGAGACCTACCCGGAGACATGATTGATGAAATCTTGTCTAGAGTCGGTCAGAATTCCTCGGCATAACTATTTAAGGCGAGATCAGTTTGTAAGACATTCGAAGAATGTTCCAAGAATGCCTTGATTTATAAAAGGCTTTCGTTCGAAAGATGCGGGATATCACATTGGGAAATCCATAAGTTACGATGTGTTTACTTTGACGCATATATTGCGGGGAACCCAAATGCTATTTTACGCAACGGGTTAAGAAATTATTTTGACTCAATATATCCGAATATAGGACTTCATGATTTAGAAAAAGCGGCTAACATGCAACATAAAGAAGCATGTTATGCTTATGGGTTAGTAATGTTCGCTTCTCACCAAAGTGAGAACAAGAACATCGGGCTACAACTATTAAACAAAACATTCCCACAAGTGACGGAGTCGGTAATTGGGGTAAGAAATGAGGTTTTTAGGTTATTACGAGACTGTTGGTCATTACGTAACCTTCATCCTTTTGACGACGTTACAACACATTGTCTTACTATCGGTCACAACGGTTATGTTCCACAAAACCAAGGATGGGAAGTGGTATTAGTAAAACCATAATGCATGACTTGTTTCTGGACGTATGAATTACGTGTCTTTATTGCCTTTGCTGAACGCCTTATTTATTAACTAGAATTATCTTCGCAACTACTTTGTATCAAAGTTTTATGTGCTATATTTCATGCTATATGTAAAAAAAAGCGGAATTGTAAGTTTGCAAGTTATTGTATAAAGGTTTGAATATGATAATTTTTTTTTGTGATTAGTTTTTCATATAGAATTGTAGTAGTTGAAATGGTATGTTAGCTCTAAGTATGAACTTAACGGGTAGGTACTACCCGAATTAAAGAGTATAAAACGCTAATATGAAGAAAGGGCTTTTATAAATAAGTTCATATTATGCTACGAAATACTATTGACTACTCTTGATATTCTATATGATTAACTTGTTTCATTTGACTATTTTGAAGGAAATGGCACCGACTACTCGACACACCTTGAATATAAGCGAAGAGGAATTTCGTGCCTTTCTTGCTTCAAACATAGCCGCAGTACAGGCTGCGCTACATACCAACAATAAATCTGAATCTAGCAATGCAGCTAACGGCGCAAGAAATCGTGTAGGATGCACCTACAAAGAATTCACTGCCTGCAAACCTTTGGAATTTGATGGAACCGAAGGACCGATCGGATTGAAACGGTGGACCGAGAAGGTCGAATCGGTGTTTGCCATAAGTAAGTGTACTGAAGAGGACAAAGTGAAGTACGCTACGCATACCTTCATAGGTACTGTGTTAATATGGTGGAATACCTATCTAGAGCAAGTGGGATAAGATGATTCTTACGCACTACAGTGGTCAGCATTCAAGCACTTGATGAACGAGAAGAACCGTCCCAGAATCGAGGTCAATAAGCTCAAGACAGAACTTAGAGGGTTACGAACCCAAGGATTTGATATTACCAAGTACGAAAGACGATTCACATAATTGTGCCTATTGTGTCCGAGAGCGTTTGAAGATGAGGAAGAGAAGATCGACGCGTTTGTGAAAGGATTACTGGAAAGAATCCAAGAAGATATAAGTTCACACGAGCCCGCCTCCATACAACAGGCATGTAGAATGGCTCACAAACTAGTGAACCAGATTGAGGAAAGAATTAAAGAACAGGCGGCTGAAGAGGCCAATGTGAAGCAAATCAAAAGAAAGTGGAAGGAAAACGGTGATAAGAATCACCAATACAACAACAACAGCAATTACAACAATAATCGCAACAACTATCCCAACAATCGCAACATCAATCGCAACTACAACAAATGGCCCAACAACAACAACAACAACAACAACAACAACAACAGCAACTACAACAATCATCCCAACAACAATAACAACCGCAACAACAATAATAATCAGAAGCAGCTATGCCAAAGGTGTGAAAAGTATCACTCGGGGTTCTGCACCAAATTTTGCAACAAGTGTAAAATAAATGGTCATAGCGTGGCAAAGTGTGAGGTCTACGGACCAGGGGTTAACAGAACGAAAGGAATAAATGGTGTCGGACCGAGTAATGGTGGAGCAAGTAGTGTCGGAGCAAGTTATGCCAATGTAGTTTATTATAAATGTGGAAAACCGGGCCACATTATTAGAAATTGCCCGAACCAGGAGAACACGAATGGACAAGGCCGCGGAAGAGTTTTCAATATTAATACGGCAGAGGCACAGGAAGACCCGGAGCTTGTTACGGGTACATTTCTTATTGACAATAAATCTGCTTACGTTTTATTTGATTCGGGTGCGGATAGAAGCTATATGAGTAGAGATTTTTGTGCTAAATTAAGTTGTCCATTGACGCCGTTGGATAGTAAATTTTTACTCGATTTAGCAAACGGTAAATTAATTTCAGCAGATTATATATGCCGGAATCGAGAAATTAAACTGGGTAGCGAAATATTTAAGATTGATTTGATACCCGTAGAGTTAGGGAGTTTTGATGTAATAGTTGGCATGGACTGGCTGAAGAAGGTGAAAGCAGAGATCGTATGTTATAAAAATGCAATTCGCATTGTACGAGAAGAAGGAGAACCCTTAATGGTGTACGGAGAAAAGGGAAACACGAAGCTACATCTTATTAGTAATTTGAAGGCACAAAAACTAATAAGAAAAGGTTGCTATGCTGTTCTAGCACACGTCGAGAAAGTACAAACTGAAGAAAAGAGCATCAATGATGTTCCCGTCGCAAAAGAATTTCCCGATGTATTTCCGAAAGAATTACCGGGACTACCTCCACATCGATCTGTTGAATTTCAAATAGATCTTGTACCAGGAGCTGCACCAATAGCTCGTGCTCCTTATAGACTCGCACCCAGTTAGATGAAAGAACTGCAAAGCCAACTGCAAGAACTATTAGAACGTGGTTTCATTCGACCAAGCACATCACCATGGGGAGCTCCTGTTTTGTTTGTCAAGAAGAAGGATGGCACATTTAGGTTGTGTATTGACTACAGAGAGTTGAACAAACTTACCATCAAAAACCGTTATCCACTGCCGAGAATTGATGACTTATTTGATCAACTACAAGGCTCGTCGGTTTATTCGAAGATCGATTTACGTTCTGGATATCATCAAATGCGAGTAAAGGAGGATGATATTCCAAAAACTGCTTTTAGGACACGTTATGGTCATTACGAGTTTATGGTTATGCCGTTTGGATTGACTAACGCACCAGCTGTGTTCATGGACCTTATGAACCGAGTGTGTGAGCTATATCTTGAGAAGTTTGTCATTGTTTTCATCGATGACATACTTATTTACTCAAAGAATGATCAAGAGCATGAAGAACATTTGAGAAAAGTGCTAGAAGTATTGAGGAAAGAAAAACTGTACGCTAAGTTTTTAAAGTGTGCATTTTGGTTGGAAGAAGTTCAATTTCTCGGTCACATAGTGAACAAAGAAGGTATCCAGGTGGACCCGGCAAAGATCGAAACCATTGAAAAGTGGGAAACCCCAAAAACTCCGAAGCATATACGTCAAGTTTTAGGATTGGCTGGTTACTACAGAAGATTCATCCAAGATTTCTCCAAAATAGCAAAACCCTTGACTGCATTAACGCATAAAGGGAAGAAATTTTAATGGAAGGATGAACAAGAGAAGGCGTTTCAATTATTGAAGAAAAAGCTAACTACGGCACCTATATTGTCATTGCCTGAAGGGAATGATGATTTTGTGATTTATTGTGACGCATCAAATCAAGGTCTCGGTTGTGTATTAATGCAACGGACGAAGGTGATTGCTTATGCGTCTAGACAATTGAAGATTCACGAGCAAAATTATACGACGCATGATTTGGAATTAGGCACGGTTGTTTTTGCATTAAAGACTTGGAGGCACTACTTATATGGGGTCAAAAGTATTATATATACCAACCACAAAAGTCTTCAACACATATTTAATCAGAAACAACTGAATATGAGGCAGCGTAGGTGGATTGAATTGTTGAATGATTACGACTTAAGGATTCGTTTCCACCCGGGGAAGGCAAATATGGTAGCCGATGCCTTGAGCAGAAAGAACAGAGAACCCATTCGAGTAAAATCTATGAATATAATGATTCACACTAACTTACTACTCAAATAAAGGAGGCGCAACAAGGAGTTTTAAAAGAGGGAAATTTAAAGGATGAAATACCCAAAGGATCGGAGAAGCATCTTAATATTCGGGAAGACGGAACCCGGTATAGGGCTGAAAGAATTTGGGTACCAAAATTTGGAGATATGAGAGAAATGGTACTAAGAGAAGCTCATAAAACCAGATACTCAATACATCCTGGAACGGGGAAGATGTACAAGGATCTTAAGAAACAGTTTTGGTGGCCAGGTATGAAAGTCGATATTGCTAAATATGTAGGAGAATGTTTGACATGTTCTAAGGTCAAAGCTGAACATCAGAAACCATCAGGTCTACTAAAACAACCTGAAATCCCGGAATGGAAATGGGAAAACATTACCATGGATTTCATTACTAAATTGACAAGGACTGCAAGTGGTTATGATACTATTTGGGTAATAGTTGATCGTCTCACCAAGTCAGCACACTTTCTGCCAATAAGAGAAGATGACAAGATGGAGAAGTTTGCACGACTGTATTTGAAGGAAGTCATCTCCAGACATGGAATACCAATCTCTATTATCTCTGATAGGGATGGCAGATTTATTTCAAGATTCTGGCAGACATTACAGCAAGCATTAGGAACTCGTCTAGACATGAGTACCGTCTATCATCCACAAACTGATGGACAGAGCAAAAGGATGATACAAATGCTTGAAGACATGCTACGAGCATGTGTTATTGATTTCGAAAACAGTTGGGATCGACATCTACCGTTAGCTGAATTTTCCTACAACAACAGCTATCATTCAAGCATTGAAATGGCGCCATTTGAAGTACTTTATGGTAGAAAGTGCAGGTCTCCGATTTGTTGGAGTGAAGTGGGGGATAGACAGATTACGGGTCCGGAGATAATACAAGAAACTACCGAGAAGATCATCCAAATTCAACAACGGTTGAAAACCGCCCAAAGTCGACAAAAGAGCTACGCCGACATTAAAAGAAATGACATAGAATTTGAAATTGTAGAGATGGTCATGCTTAAGGTTGCACCTTGGAAAGGTGTTGTTCGATTTGGTAAACGAGGAAAATTAAATCCAAGGTATATTGGACCATTCAAGATTATTGACCGTGTCGGACCAGTAGCTTACCGACTTGAGTTACCTCAACAACTTGCGAATGTACATAACACTTTCCACGTCTCGAATTTGAAGAAATGTTTTGCTAAAGAAGATCTCACTATTCCGTTGGACGAAATCCAAATCAATGAAAAACTTCAATTCATTGAAGAACCCGTCAAAATAATGGATCGTGAGGTTAAGAGACTTAAACAAAACAAGATTCCGATTGTTAAGGTACGATGGAATGTTCGTAGAGGACCCGAGTTCACCTGGGAGTGTGAAGATCAGATGAAGAAGAAATACCCGAATTTATTTCCAGAAGATACGTCAACACCTCCAACTGCTTAAAATTTCGGGACGAAATTTATTTAACGGGTAGGTACTTTAGTGACCCGAAGTTTTCCATGTTTATATATATATATATATATTAAATGAAATTTTTAAGTGTTTCCAACATGTTAAGCAATCAAACTTGTTAATACTTGATTAATTGAAATAGGTTTCATATAGACAATTGACCACCCAAGTTGACCGGTGATTCACGAACGTTAAAACTTGTAAAAACTATATGATGACATATATATGGATATATATATAGTTAACATGATATTGTGATAAGTAAACATATCATTAAGTATATTAATAATGAACTACATATGTAAAAGAAAGAGTACTAACTTAATGATTTTGAAACGAGACATATATGTAACGATTATCGTTGTAACGACATTTAATGTATATATATATCATATTAAGAGATATTCATACATCATATTATCATGATAATATAATAATTTAAAATCTCATTTTATAATATAAACATTGGGTTAACAACATTTAACAAGATCGTTAACCTAAAGGTTTCAAAACAACACTTACATGTAACGACTAATGATGACTTAACAACTCAGTTAAAATGTATATACATGTAGTGTTTTAATATGTATTCATACACTTTTGAAAGACTTCAAGACACTTATCAAAATACTTCTACTTAACAAAAATGCTTACAATTACATCCTCGTTCAGTTTCATCAACAATTCTACTCGTATGCACCCGTATTCGTACTCGTACAATACACAGCTTTTAGATGCATGTACTATTGGTATATACACTCCAATGATCAGCTTTTAGCAGCCCATATGAGTCACCTAACACATGTAGGAACCATCATTTGGCAACTAGCATGAAATATCTCATAAAATTACAAAAATATGAGTAATCATTCATGACTTATTTACATGTAAACAAAATTACACATCCTTTATATCTAATCCATATACCAACGACCAAAAACACCTACAAACACTTTCATTCTTCAATTTTCTTCATCTAATTGATCTCTCTCAAGTTCTATCTTCAAGTTCTAAGTGTTCTTCATAAATTCTACAAGTTCTAGTTTCATAAAATCAAGAATACTTCCAAGTTTGCTAGCTTACTTCCAATCTTGTAGAGTGATCATCCAACCTCAAGAAATCTTTATTATTTACAGTAAGATATCTTTCTAATGCAAGGTAATACTCATATTCAAACTTTGATTCAATTTCTATAACTATAACAATCTTATTTCGAGTGGAAATCTTACTTGAACTTGTTTTCGTGTCATGATTCTGCTTCAAGAACTTTTAAGCCACCCAAGGATCCTTTGAAGCTAGATCCATTTTTCTCATTTCTAGTAGCTTTATCCAGAAAACTTGAGGTATTAATGATGTTCATAACATCATTCGATTCATACATATAAAGCTATCTTATTCGAAGGTTTAAACTTGTAATCACTAGAACATAGTTTAGTTAATTCTAAACTTGTTCGCAAACAAAAGTTAATCCTTCTAACTTGACTTTTCAAATCAACTAAACACATGTTCTATATCTATATGATATTCTAACTTACTGATTTAAAACCTGGAAATACGAAGAACACTATAAAACTGGACATACGCCGTCGTAGTAACACCGCGGGCTGTTTTGGGTTAGTTAATTAAAAACTATGATAAACTTTGATTTAAAAGTTGTTCTTCTGGGAAAATGATTTTTCTTATGAACATGAAACTATATCCAAAAATCATGGTTAAACTCAAAGTGGAAGTATGTTTTCTAAAATGGTCATCTAGACGTCGTTCTTTCGACTGAAATGACTACCTTTACAAAAATGACTTGTAACTTATATTTCCAACTATAAACCTATACTTTTTCTGTTTAGATTCATAAAATAGAGTTCAATATGAAACCATAGCAATTTGATTCACTCAAAATGGATTTAAAATGAAGAAGTTATGGGTAAACCAAGATTGGATAATTTTTCTTATTGTAGCAACTTGAAAATTGGTAACAAATCTATATTAATCATATCCTAGCTAACTTATATTGTATTATACATGTATTCTAATATATTATGTAATCTTGGGATACCATAGACACGTATGCAAATGTTTTGACATATCATATCGACCCATGTGTATATATTATTTGAAACAACCATAGATACTCTATATGCAGTAATGAGGGAGTTAGCTATACAGGATTGAGGTTGATTCCAAAAATATATATACTTTAAGTTGTGATCTAGCCTGAGACGTGTATACACTGGGTCGTGGATTGATTCAAGATAATATATATCAATTTTTTCTGTACATCTAACGTTGGAAAACTAGTTGTAGGTTACTAACGAGGACAGCTGACTTAATAAACTTAAAACATCAAAATGTATTAAAAGTGTTGTAAATATATTTTGAATATACTTTGATATATATGTACATATTTGTTATAGGTTCGTGAATCGATCAGTGGCCAAGTCTTACTTCCCGACGAAGTAAAAATCTGTGAAGGTGAGTTATAGTCCCACTTTTAAAATCTAATATTTTTGGGATGAGAATACATGCAGGTTTTATAAATGATTTACAAAATAGATACAAGTACGTGAAACTACATTCTATGGTTGAATTATCGAAATCGAATATGCCCCTTTTTATTAAGTCTGGTAATCTAAGAATTAGGGAACAGACACCCTAATTGACGCGAATCCTAAAGATAGATCTATTGGGCCTAACAAACCCTATCCAAAGTATCGGATGCTTTAGTACTTCGAAATTTATATCATATCCGAAGGGTGTCCCGGAATGATGGGGATATTCTTATATATGCATCTTGTTAATGTCGGTTACCAGGTGTTCACCATATGAATGATTTTTATCTCTACGTATGGGATGCGTATTGAAATATGAAATCTTGTGGTCTATTGTTACGATTTGATTATATATAGTTTAAACCTATAACTCACCAATATTTTTGTTGACGTTTAAAGCATGTTTATTCTCAGGTGAATACTAAGAGCTTCTGCTGTTGCATACTAAAATAAGGACAAGATTTGGAGTCCATGTTTGTATGATATTGTGTAAAAACTGCATTCAAGAAACATATGTCGATGTAATATATTTCTATTGTAAACCATTATGTAATGGTCGTGTGTAAACAGTATATTTTAGATTATCATTATTTGATAATCTACGTAATGCTTTTAAAACCTTTATTGATAAAATAAAGGTTATGGTTGTTTTAAAAATGAATGCAGTCTTTGAAAAACGTCTCATATAGAGGTCAAAACCTCGCAACGAAATCAATTAATATGGAACGTTTATAATCAATATGAACGGGACATTTCACTATCATTCCTTTGACTATGGGATGGTATGATGGCACGACAGATCCAGATCATTTCTTATAAAGATATGAAGGAACAACGCGCTCAGGCTTGAAACGATGAAACCAAGTGATTGGAATTTCAGACTTTGTTGCAAGGGGTCGCAAGGGAGTGGTTTAGTAATTTGTCGCTACCGCTTGTTACCTCCTATAATAATCTTCGTGCGCGCTTCTTGTTAAAATTTCACAACATGCATGCTCGTAAAAGGACGCATGTTGAATGTCATGATATCAGACAGGGAACAAGAGAATCCACTGGGCAGTTCATAGATAGGTACACCAAAGAGGTCGCTAAAATGGCTGGACTCCCTGAAAGCCAAAAAGTGTCCGGTTTTATACACGTGTTGTGTAGAGAGCGACATCTTGCCCTATGGCAGCGCCTAAGCATGAAGGTCTCTGATACCTTAGCAGAGGAAATCAAAGAAGCGCACGAGCATATGCGTACGAGGGAAGATACCACTCGAAATAGCGGGAAAAATTCCGATAGCAGAGGTAACAAAGATGATGATTCTTATCGCAATCAAACACTGGGATCAAAGCGCAAGGGTGACAATTACAGCCAAGGCTCTGCGTCGTCAAAATACAACAAGTTTCAAAAGTCGAGCAACTCTGACCAAGGAAAGGGTCATTTCCTAATTTAGAACTTCGCAATCATGCGCGAGTTGACTAAAAGACCAAAAGAGATCCTAGCTACCGAGCTGATCTGTTTGACATTCGCAGCCCCTGCCAAGATGTCAGAATATACCAGGAGAGACAAGTCAAAATTTTGTGAATTTCATGACGATTATGGACACGAAATCGATCATTGTTAATATTTTATCGAAAAAGTGACAGAGTGTCTAAGGAAGGGTGAGCTTAATCACCTCAAACCAGTAAAAAAGCAAGGAACTGCATCGCAAGGCAATCAATCATAGAAAGCTGCGCCGAACCAAAAGAAGGGCAGTGACAAAAAATATGACAAAACGATAAACATGGTGCGCTCCTGGAACTCTGGTCAGAGACGCAAGGCCAAACAATTGGAGGAATGGGAGGCGGAAGCTATTACTTTCCCTCCGATACAGACAATCAATCCTTCGCATGCCCCCATAATCATCAAGGGTCGCATCACCGATTGCGGGTATAATGTGCGATGATTAAATTTCAACACAGGTAGTAATGTCGATGTAATATATAAGCACTGCTTTAGGCATCTTTCAACAACAATCAAGTCCAAGATGCGTGTGCCCACAACTGTTTTGTTGGGATTTTTCGGTGAATCGGCATGGCCTTTCCGGTGAATCAGCAACAATCGAGCTTGAACTGGAATTGGTTGACGACCTTGACTCGGCCCGCACACGAGTTGTCCCTATTGAATTCTGTGTGGTACGTTCTTATTCATGTTACAACGTGCTCCTAGGGCGAGTAAATTTACAGAAGTTTGGCGCAGTACCCTCTACTATTCATGGTATGATCAAGTTTCCTACTAGATAAGGTATTGCTACCATCCGGACGGAGTCTGGGAGAGCGTTATGTACTTAGGTAACTCCACATGAACCATTGTGACGACCCGGAGATTTTCGACCAAATTTAAACTTGATCTTAACATGATTTCGACACGATAAGCAAAGTCTGTAATGTTGAGTCACAAATATTTTGAACTGTTTCATATATTCGTTTAACCTTCGACCATTCCCGACGATTCACGAACAACTATTTGTAAATAGATAACATATATATTTAAATAGGTATTTATAATTTGAAATATAATTTAAATTATTATATAATATGATTATTAGGATTTATATTGTAAAATAAATAAAATAAAATGCTATTAATGGAAACTATAGAATATATAGATATATATATATAAATATAAATAAATATGTATATAAATATTACTTGTAAATATATAAAGTTATATTAAATCTATTTTTTTAAAAATATATAATATATTTGTTTTAGTAATTAACTTTACTATTTAAAACTGTTTATATATAGAAAGAGAATATAAATGATTTCAAGCTTATTTAGTAAACATCAGTAATGCTCGGTTGACATTTCGTAAGCGTTCATATAGATTTAATATAAGTTTATGATGGATTAAAATAAAATTTGAACTGTAGATTGATTACGAAGATTTTAGATTTGTTAAAAGTATTTTTACCTTTTTAAGTTTAAATATTAGTACTCCGTACATATAAATCGGAACAGAAAATAAATAAATTTCAAACCTTTTTGATCAGGTTTCAATCAGGTAATGAGTGAAATAATTAAATATGTTTAATCTAAAAATTTGAGAGTTTTAGGGACACTTTTATACGTTAACTGTTTAGCAATGAACACGATATAGTCATCCATGATAAACTATCGGTAGAATGCATCTTAAATTTGAGATTGAAGATTGATATAACACGTTTATTATTATATATATTATTAATTATTAATATTATTATATTATATATATATATATTATTTTGATTTAATATTTAACAGAATTTGGAATTAAGTGAATTTATATCCGTGATATTTGAGAGTTTGATTCTCCTTTCAACTTAACTGTTTCCCTTGCTTTTCATTCCACTAGCAGAGATTATATATATGTATACATATAATCTACACTTGTATCATATGAAGAAATCACCAACACTTGTAATTTGAACACTCATCTCTTTTATCTTTGATTACCACTTCAACCCGTCACCACTCTCTTCCATTACACCACCGGAGAATCACTGATTGTTACTTCCCGTTTCAGTTTTCTTTATTTTTCTTCTTCCTTCATGATAATCACCAACATGAATAAACTAGTATAAACTGTTACTACTATATTACTGCCTTTTTGTGTCTCATGTTTTCGCAACCCTTCAACAGAGAACCATCAACCATCACTATCCACTTTGATCACCTTCCTCTTCTACCTTGTTTCCAACCACCACCAATACATTCGATTTACTGCCGCAGTTTCGTTTACGTTTCTTCTGTGATCAGAATGCAACAAACATTGTCAACCATCCCTATCTTTTCCTCTCTCTCCTTCTCCTCCTTACTCCTTATTTTTCTTTGCTTTCTTTCTGTTTATATGTGAACGCCATCACCACAATAAAATCACCCCATAACAGCCCCTTTATACCATCGATCACTTGTTATTTTTTTCCTGTTTCCCATTCGAACCAGCATAAAAATCGTCACCAAACCACCTATGTGAGCCACTGTTTCCACGTTTTATTATTATTATTTTCTTTGTTTTTGCTCAGCGAAGACATAATGATAATGATGATAGAATAATGACGAAGATGATTATTATCATATGTGATGATGAGATGAGAATGATGCGAGTAAAATTAATGATGAATCACGATGTTGAAAATGATGATGAGAGGAAGAAGATGATGAATAGTGATGGGTTTTGATTATGATTCATGATGAGCACACTTTACGCCGCTGCTATTTCGTTTCTATTTCCGTTTGAATAATGATGATGATGGATCACGATCACGGTATGGTTAAGATGATGATAGTGATGGAATGATGAAGACGATGAACATATAGATATACGGTTTATATATTTTCATCTGTGATATACATCAGAAAAGAACAGACAGAGTATTGGTTAAGGAGGTTTGATGATGAACGGGAGGTCGCAGGTTCGAGTCTCGAATGGGACATTTCTTTTTATGATGGCTTTTGAAAGGGTATACATTCCTATTATTATTATTATTATTATTATTATTATTATTATTATTATTATTATTATTATTATTATTATTATTATTATTATTATTATTATTATTATTATTATTATTATTATTATCATTATTATTATTAGTAAAAGTATTATTATTAAAGATATTATAGTTATTGTTATTATTATTATTATTAATATTAATATTAATATTATTATATTTATTTTTAGTATTATTATTGTAAATATTATCATTAATATGAGTTTTCAATTATTAGTATTATTATTATTAAAAGTTATTATCATTAATGTCATTTTTACAAAAATTATCTTTCTGTAAACCTTAAAAACAATTATTATTATTATATATAATACTTATATTATTATTATTATTAAAAAAACAAAAATAGAAGTTTAAAAGATTTGGTTAAGATAATTATTACAGAAAATTGTAGATTATATATATAAAGAAATATTTAATATACTTAACTTAACCATGTTAACATTATTACGTATAAAATAATAATATATAAATAAATAATAAAACTTATAAATTATAAAATATAACAATTATATCACTAATAAAAATATAGATTTATTCGATTACAGGAATATGTTTTAATACATATATGAATAATATAGGTTCGTGAATCTGAGGCCAACCTTACACTTGTTCAATGGTGTTATATGTATTTTTACTACGAAATACAGTATGGTGAGTTTCATTATTCCCTTTTTAAATGCTTTTGCAATATATATTTTTGGGACTGAGAATACATGCGCTGTTTTTATAACTGTTTTACGAAATAGACACAAGTAATCAAAACTACATTATATGGTTGAATGATCGAAATCGAATATGCCCCTTTTTATTAAGTCTGGTAATCTAAGAATTAGGGAACAGAAACCCTAATTGAAGCGAACTCTAAAGATAGATCTATCGAGCCCAACAAGCCCCATCCAAAGTACCGGATGCTTTAGTACTTCGAAATTTATATCATGTCCGAAGGAGGATCCCGGAATGATGGGTATATTCTTAAATGCATATTGTGAATGTCGGTTACCAGGTATTCAATCCATATGAATTATATTTTTGTCTCTATGCATGGGACGTATGTTTACGAGAAATGGAAGTATGAAATCTTGTGGTCTATTATAATTATGAAATGATTATTTATGTTAAACTAATGAACTCACCAACCTTTTGGTTGACACTTGAATGCATGTTTATTCTCAGGTATGAAAGAAGTCTTCCGCTTTACAATTGCTCATTTTAAAGATATTACTTGGAGTCATTCATGACATATTTCAAAAGACGTTGCATTCGAGTCGTTGAGTTCATCAAGATTATTATTAAGTCAATTATAGTTAGATATATTATAAAATGGTATGCACGCCGTCAACTTTCGATGTAATGAAAGTTTGTCTTTTCAAAAATGAATGCAATGTTTGTAAAATGTATCATATAGAGGTCAAGTACCTCGCGATGTAATCAACTGTTGTGAATCGTTTATAATCGATATGGACTTCGTCTGGATGGATTAGGACGAGTCTTCACAGTTGGTATCAGAGCGGTGGTCGTAGCGAACCAGGTCTTGCATTAGTGTGTCTAACTACTAGTCGTTAGGATGCATTAGTGAGTCTGGACTTCGACATGGTCTGCATGTCAAAAAGTTTTGCTTATCATTTTGTGTTGAAAATTATCTGCTTATCATTCTTAGTCTAGACACATCTTGCTGCATTGATTGCATGAATAGTATATAGACAATATTCATATCTTAGCGTATCTGTTACTGTAAACCTTACCTAGCATATCCCGTACATTCCTCCGTAATCTACGAAACCTTTTGTTCTATATATATGGATATTCTATGTAATTAAGAATACCATCCGTTAGCCAGAAAATCATTTCATATTTAAAAAAATTCTTTATTCAATCGTACGAAATGGAATTCGTCATTAGTTCAAGTCACTCGGATTCCGAAATGGAATCCCACTCAAGCTCCGAAAGCAGTGTGACCGGAATGGATCAACCAATCAGTCATCATCTATTATGGATGAATTGGGGATGAGTTCGTAGCCTCCTCAATCATTGGAGACAAGAAGAAGGTGATCCTTTCCATCTGCCATATTGCCCTATTGGTGAAGAACCTGAAGCACTTACCGGTGAACCTGTTTGAAACACCATCTTTTCTCTCATTTCCAGAGTATCTCGCCACGATTATATACTATACCAAATTCTAGATTATATTTATCCGCTAGTCCGAACCGAAAATCACCCCGGTGTAATAGAAGAAGTCAACGAGCTTCGCGCTCGGGTAGTGGCTTTAGAGAATATGGTGCGAAGATTACAAACACCAGCAGCAGCACCAGCAGCATAACCAGTACCACCAGCAATGTCAACAGTACCATCACCACCAACAACATCAACATCCGCCTCCCACACCTCAACATCTTAATCTATACCTCGAACATCAACGTCATACGAACCATGGTTACTAAGGAGTACCAACAACAACAACAACAACAACATCGTCACACGTCTCAACCTCACAATCTATACCTCAAGCAAAATCATCGTTCTACGAATCGTTTTACGAATCGTTCTACATAAACTATCTTCATCCTTCATGGTGATTATGTAATCTCTAATATTTTAGAGATTATGTACTCTAGTTCTAGCCGTAAATCTGATGAGTTTAATATCACATTGACTCATTAAATCCATGATTATGTCTGAGGAAAATATATATGTAAGTATATTTTCATAAAGATTGTAATTAAAAATTCTTTTGTACAAACTGTTAATGGTAAAAATATTTTAACGGGTAGGTAATACCCTAGAAATATTTAGATTTCACATTAATAAGTTACATTATACATTCTTCAAATCTAATTCAACAGTCATTTACTATCTTACTTACAATCACCGATATACGTATCCGTTCACCGCAGAATAACCATTTTCATT